>NC_044303.2:154498542-154798542 GCF_007474595.2 Lynx canadensis | reverse complement strand
TGCCAAAAATTGTCAACACTGACATTTCCATACCATGAGTGGTGGCCGTCATTGCTTTTTGGTTCTATGTTCAGCCTCTCTCCTTCACCTTTGCTGGAAGAGTGGGTAGGGAGCCTCAGCTGTTTTTTTTCCCTTCTTCTTTAGGTGTGTATGTGACATTTGGCTGATACAGAGCAGTTATGCCAGAGTTTTCTGTCCTGCTAGGCTGTGCTTTTAGTGATCTTTTGACTAGAAAGACTGGATTTCTCTTGGGACGTTTCTCCTACGTATCCATTGCTTTTGCCAGGTTGCCAGCTCTATAGTATCCAGTCTGGGATACACGAAGGTAAAAGAAAACGCAGGGAACTTACCACTTTGTTTTCCCTTGGAATCTCAAGATCGTTACTTGGTCTGCCTTCTTCTTTCCATCTTTCAGTCTTCTTGTGTCCATTTTATATAGTATATCCAAGGTTTTTAGTTGTACTTTGCATGAGGAATAAGGAAAATACATTTACTCCAACTTCCCAGAAGCAAAAATCTCAGTTTTCTCTGAAAAATTCAGATTTTTCCTCTACCGCATTTTATGTCTGAATTTGTTATATGTAGGCACTGCATCCTCCGGGACATGGTGATTTGTTTGGGTTTCTAAATATAATCCAAATATGGCCAGTTAGAGCTAGTCTAGTATCTTGGATTTTGCTAAAACTATTAGGAAAGAATACTCTTTTTTCAGAGGTTGTTAAACTGAAAATATATCAGGCTGCAACTGTGGATACTAATTTTCTCAGAGACCACACCTAAGACTAAAATCACAATAAGTCACTATGCAGTGATGAGACAGTTGGAGCTAATGGACAAGGCAGGGTCCTGAATTTAGCTTTACTTTCTGCTATTTAGTTTGGTAAGCTAAGATGTCCCATCTTTACTTTCAGCTGAAAAAGTAAAAACTTTTCCAGTTTTTGTAATCAAAATATCACTGAAATTTATTAATTTCACTCATATTTCTACAGAAATCAAACATCCTACTCTCCTCCAAAATAAAATTATCCCATGGTCCTTTATCAGTGTTTGATATGTCTTGACTTAATCAAAGCTGCAAAAACCCTGGGAAGATAGAAGAACCAGGCAATCTTATTATACATTTTAGTGGTTCTTCCCCACTAAAAATACTCAGAAAATATTCCTACTTTTATCTACCTGAGATAAACAAAGTCTCACAGAAATTCCTGGGCTATTCCTAATAAAAGCGATGAGATCAGGACCTTATGCATGGGCAAAAATGGGCAGTACCTTCTCGGTATTTGTTAAAAAATGAAAATAACCATCATGCCTTCCTATAATCTACTACTGATGGAAATAACATTCTACAAACAAATAGAAATGAAATAAAATATAAATAACCATAAGGAACAAAGTGTCTTTTCACATAAATGAATTTATATAAAAACTGAATATATATATATTATATATAAAATATACACTAATGCAATATATGCTAATCTATACTGTTAGAAACGCATTCCATTTTATTTTCTAACTTACTCAATTCCATTTTAAGTTATTCCTTTTTTGTCATTTGTCTTTAATATTGATTCCTTCCATATAAACTGCTTTGTTTACCCTTTAATAGGTTGAGTCTATCTTAGGAGAACATCTTTTTCTGTACATATTGGCATAAAACATTTATGGAATTAGAAACTGAGTATCTGAAGAAGGAAAAAAATGTTCAAAGTAAGAGTAAAGCACTAAAAGGAGAAGATAATCCTAAAACAACTTTCAACTTTGATCAGCCCTGTATCGAACTAGCTTTCAGCAGGAAGTTGTGATCTAAAGTGAGAAAACGGGTTTCAAACGATCATAAATAGGAAAATCACATCATGGCTCACTTATTTTCATATCCTTAGGCCAGTAACAAAAAGGATATGGATTAGGTGCTCAATACACCCATCAACTGGATAAAGGACTCAGTGAATGAGAAGTCAGGAGCTTCAAGAAGTCTGACTTGATTATGTTTTACTTTGAGCTTTTCATATACATTTCTCCCCTCTTTCCACCAAGGTTTCTTTCAGGTTTTCAAATTCTTGTTCTTGATTTTCTGCATTTTGTTTGGCTAAATTCTAGAATATGAATGTCAACTTTCCTCTCTCAGAAAGCTTTTGTAGAGTAATAGCCGCTGGATTCAGGCCAAGTGGGCTTGGACCTACTTCAAAGACCCCCTGCCTATGTCCACAGCCTCTGAAATCTACTTTTTACTTTTTCTTATCTGACTTTTAATAACCGCCACTTTCTTCCTGCTGGTAGCTTACAGGCAGTGAGAGTAGCTACTTAGGTCAGCATCTCAAAGAGTTTGTTAATGGAATAACTGCCTGAGAAACAGTTGAGCTGACTCAAACACAGTTTGCAACACATAAGAGGGGCTTGGTGCATTAGAAAAGAACCACAAGATGTGTCAATCCATTATCTACTACAACCTTTTCTCTCTTAATTGCAATAAACCACCCACCTATCAAGTAAGTTTATTGGCAGGGTCCAAGCAAAATATAAAATATTTTTGGTTTAGTTTGTGGAACACTTTCACTTTATTATTAGACTGTTTTTAGTCTGTAATAGGTTTTCATATTCATCCTGAGTTAACATATATTTAACAGTCATTTGAACCATAAATGCAGGTTCAGATGAAAGGAGATATTATTCTCATGTGTACAACTGAACTTAATACCTTCCATTCATTTATTTAATTGCCAGATTTGCTAGAATATGTTTTTCTTTCCATTTTTATTGTTTAAATTTATTGAAAAACACGAGTACAAAAATGTGTTTCTCCATAAAAATTCAAAATGTAACAGTTAAGTTCAAAGTCACCTTACTATCATCCTTAATCTGGGCTCTCATATACTTGTCTCCTGTTGCTAATCACATTTATCAGTTTGGTAATTATCCTTCTAGATATTTGTCCATATATATTGAATGTTCAGTTTATTTTTCATGATATCAAATTTATCCAAAACAGCTTTTCAATTGAGATTTTCTTACTAGGCTTTATAATCTTGACTATAATACAGTGATAGATTAGACAAGAATTGGGGCGCCTGGGTGGCTTGGTCGGTTAGGCGTCCGACTTCGGCTCAGGTCATGATCTCACAGTCCATGAGTTGGAGCCCCGCATCGGGCTCTGTGCTGACAGCTCAGAGCCTGGAGCCTGTTTCAGATTCTGTGTCTCCCTCTCTCTCTGCCCCTCCCCTGTTCATGCTCTGTCTCTCTCTGTCTCAAAAATAAATAAACGTTAAAAAAAAAGATTTTAAAGATTAGACAAGAATAAGAAAACTGGACCTTACCTAAGTAGTGTTACCATAAAAACAAAGCATTCAGCTTCTACTGTGCAAAATAAAAATAAAAGTAATAATACAAAGTAATATAATTAAAACAATAAAAATATAAATGTTTTAATGTAAATATAGTATTCAAAAATAAAAATAGTTCAGGGATATGTAGGTGGCTCAGTCAGTTAAGCATCTGACTCTTGATTTTGGCTTAGGTCATGATCTCATGGTTCATGAGTTCAAGCCCCACATCGGGCTCTGCACTGACAGTGTGGAACCTGCTTGGGTTTCTCTCTCTCCCTCTCCCTTTCTGCCCCTCCCCTGTTCACTCTCTTTCTTCTCTCTCAAAGTAAATAAATAAACTTTTTAAAAAATTTTTTAAAAATAATTATTATTCAAAGTTTGGGCACCTTGGTGGCTCAGTCAGTTGAGCATCTGACTTAGGCTCAGGTCATGATCTTGCAGTTCATGAGTTTGAGCCCTGCATTGGGTTCTGTGCTGACTATTCAGAGCCTGGATCCTGTTTCAGATTCTATGTCTCTTTCTCGCTCTCTGCCCCTCCCCCACTCATGTTCTGTCTCTCTAACTCTCAAAAACAAACAAACATTAAAAACAATTAAAAAAATAATTCAAAGTAGAATCATTATAAAGTTGAAAGTAAGCCCCTAGACATATGTCTGGTGCATAGTAGGTCCTTAATGTCTTATGATTTTCTTTCATAAAGTGTTAACTGCACCTTTAAGTTCAAAAATGGAGTATGTATAAAATAAAGATTGCATATCACAGTAAATCAGTGTACAATATTAAGAAACATACAGAAAGTCATGTGTGAAAAAAGTGCTAACATTCATAGAAATGAGGAAATTTAGATTAAAGTTATCTATCAAAGGAATCGGAGGAAAAAAGTGATATAACATCCTTTGTAACTAACCCACTGTGCTGGTGTACATTTTGCAGCTTCACTGGAGTCATCTAAATTTCTTGGGCAAATAAATATTTAAGAACACTATGTTTATAGCAACTTCTAAATATTCTCTGTAAAATAGACACGACTCACAGGATTAAAAACTCATCCTTCAGTTCAAGTTGTATTTTGTTTGTTTGTTTTCAGATCTGTATAACTTAAACGCTTTTTTTTCACCATGGCTATGGCACCCAGGGTTTGCTATGCATACTAATTTTGAGGAAATGTATTATTTATTTTTCCTCAACAGATCTTAATGGCTATATTTTTTGTTTGACAGTTCAGTAAATAAATTTTTTAAACTCTCCCTTCTTTGTCCCCTTCCCTGCTGAGTTCCTGAGCCCTATTTGCCAACTTTCAGCCAAGATTGAATCTTTACAGCTGAGTTTCAACCCATGATAAACATTAGTTTGCAATGGAAATGCTGATGCAGCTTTAATTATAGTGGTGTTAACGGCTCCATTATAATTAGAGATCTGCTGACCCTCTTAACTGGTTTTGCTTTCAGAACATCATGAGACAGCCTCCTTTTGCCAGTCATTCATCAGCTTCCTTTAAATTCAGTAACAATTTAGGAGTAAATGCACTCCTTAATATAGTTTCTTTGGCTGCTAAGAAGTTGGATGTTCCTCTTAGATCCTCAATTCTGTGCTCCAAGGGCTTAAAGGGAACCAAGGAGAAATTTAAGCCATCTCAATTGTTCTTAGTCAGAAATGTACTTCAGAATTCATCTTAGTGTTCTTTCCCACATTTAAAGCTATTTGGGTAAGGCACTTCCTCTTTCCTCTACCCACCTTCCCCTAGCTTCTAACATCTAGTCCAAGAACAGTCTACTTGTATTTATTTTCACTAACGTCAGTGGAGATGGAAAACAGCTGGTCAGCCTTCCTCTGCAGAAACCCACTCATTAAGACAGTGATTCAGGAACCCTTAGTCCACTCTTGCTATCTCCTAATCCTTAACTAGTTCACACTGCCTGGTTATAAAGACCTTAAATTGTATTATTTTTTTCACAAATATGAGTATAAAGAAATTGAGATATATTAGGTCACTCAAACAGCACATTTTCTGGGCAGATTAAAGAAAAAGTTTCCAAAAATTAAAGAGGCTTCTATTCACATCTGTACTAAGAATCTAATAAAGTTATCAGAATTCATTTTGAAATCAAGGTTAATAAATTCATATACGGTAAAACCTTGGATTGGGAGTAACTTGTTCTGCAAGTGTTCCACAAGATGAGCAAACACTTCTAATAAATTTTAACTTGACAAATGAGCGAAACCTTGCAATATGAGTAGTACGTGATGTCGAATGTCACATGATCACAAGTGAGCCAATGATTCTTTTCTCTCTCTCTCTCTCTCTCTCTCTCAGGGATTGTGGGTGATTGTCTCTTATGCTTGGATATTCGGTCTCAGGCCACGGTGTTTGGTAGGAATCAGTGATTTTTCAGAACGTTGGAAGGTTCTCACAATTGGCATTAGTGTATTTTTTGTAACTTTAAAGCATCTGTGGGTAGTCCTTTGCTTTTCCATACAAGAGTAAGCTTAGGAATGCTTTGCTTCATTCTAGGTCAGGCTGCCTACAGATAAAGACCCCTTCCCCTGATGCCTTATTGCCAGTTACATTAAATACAGTATATGACAAGAGTTTATTAATATTGTACTGTAGTCAACATTCATGCAAGTGTATACAATGGCCCCCATGCAGAAAAAGATTCCATTGAGCCAAGAGATAGCAGTGGTCCCATTAGTGGTAGTGAAAGTTGTCCTATACAATAATCCTCCTCTCTCTTGTCTCCCTCACACCAGCCACGAAGGTTTTCAAAGGTAACTGCAGGTTAATTTGTATATTTTTCTTTATATTTTATATTTTATTATTTTGTATTATATTACAGTATTTTAATCATTTTTATATGACTATTTTTGGGTTGTGGAACAGATCATCCAAGTTTCATTATTTCTTATGGGGAAATTTGCTTTAATATACAAGTGCTTTGGATCACAAGCATGTTTCCAGAATGAATTATGCTCACAAACCAAGGTTTTACTGTGTATTGCAGAATTCAACTTTTGACATGCACCTGGGTAGTTGTTAAAAATTCTGATTCAGGGGCGCCTGGGTGGCGCAGTCGGTTAAGCATCCGACTTCAGCCAGGTCACGATCTCGCAGTCCGTGAGTTCGAGCCCCGCGTCAGGCTCTGGGCTGATGGCTCGGAGCCTGGAGCCTGTTTCCGATTCTGTGTCTCCCTCTCTCTCTGCCCCTCCCCCGTTCATGCTCTGTCTCTGTCTGTCCCAAAAATAAATAAAACGTTGAAAAAAAATTAAAAAAAAAATTCTGATTCAGTAAACCTGTTGAGGGACCCAGGAGAAGGCATGCACAACAAGTACCAAGCTTTTCCCCTGCACCCGGAACCCCTTGATTCTCATGCAGAGGGCACCCAGCAAACACGGGGAGGAGCACCCTCATAACAGTTAGATTATCCAACTGCAGTTATGAGCGAACAACCATTTAAAAATTTCTATGAATAGAGATTTCAGAACTAACCATATCCACTCAGTGTATTTCTTAAAATTTATATGCTCAACTGTATTGAGATTTGTATAAGCATGCCATCAGGAGGTAATAGCAACCTTGAAAACTTGAGTGTAAAAAGCAGAAACCCAAAGCAGTTACTCAGGGTAACTCAAGGAGAAAAAAACGTTTGTTAAAATGCTAAGGCATAGCAGACTGGATTATAGAAAAACTGGAGAACCAGCTTTGAGAAACAGGGGAAATAAGGTACGAAACGGAAAGCCAAGAATCAACATAGGAAGTGCGTTAAGAATGATGTTGGTAAAGTTACTGCCTTTAACACACTGTCGACAAGCTGCATTCTTCTCTATGCCACCACCACCTAGAAGAGCTTCTGTTCTTGTATCTTTTATTCCCTCCTTGGAGTTTCAAAACTCAGGGGAAACAAGCCAGTTAACTGAACTTAGGCCACATGATCGAGGGTGGGCTTCAGCCAGAAAATGCCATCTTTCTAATATACAGTCATGTATAATTAAATGTTTTGAAAAGACCACATGGCCCAATAAAGCTACAAACTCTGAATACAAAGCATGTACAAAATAGTTGCTATATATAGACTCACAACAGATTTTTGCTGGAGTCTTGTCCTTAGAATAATAAGGTCTTGGAATTCTCTCTCAAAGAGTTATGGCAGGGATACCGTCTTACATTCAAACTGTTAACTCTCATTCTCACCAGCTATACAGGCTTTATTACATCAATGAGATTACTCTTCGTATCTACTTACTTCACCTATGTGATGTATCCACAGTGTTATAACAGATTTTTTAACATGTACCATACATTATATACATGTATTTTCTTTGCAAAGTTTGTTTTCAAATAATCTGTATAGTTTTATTGTGTTCTTTGTCTTTTTTGGGAGAAGCTTAGCGGGTCTTTATGTATTCTAGATATTAGTCTTTTGTTAAATATGTATTTTGACAATATTTTATCCCTGTTTGTGTTTATATCAGCTTATTTCATTAATAATGCTTTTTGAGCATCAGATTTTGATTTTAATAAAGTTGAACTTAACCATTTGTCTTTTATAGTTGCTTTCTGTGACCAGTTTAATAAATCTTTTTACTTATATTTTTTTCTGGAATCTTTACAGTGTAGTACTTATATTTAAGTCTGTGATACATTTCAAATTTAATTTTGCATACACGTAAAATGAATATGCAGGTTTATTTCCCCACCCAAATGGATATCCAGTTGTTCTAGCACTATTTATTGAAAATATTTGTTCCACAGAATTATTTTGACATCGTATTTGAAATGAATTAGCCATATATGTGTTTGTTTCTTGAATTTTATTGTGTTCTAGTGATCCATTTTATTTTCTTAAAATAGTGCCTATTTTCTTAAATACAACTTTTCAGTAATCTTAAAGTCTTATGTAAGTCCTCCTACATTCTTCTTTTTTTTCTTTAGTTATATTTTGCTATACAATGTCCTTATAACGTAAATTTTAAGAAAGTAATATAAATATAGATTTTAGAACTATGTATCAATTTTCACTTTTAAAAGTTAGATGAGTTTATAACTGGGAATGTGTTAAATTTATAGATCAATGTGGGAAGAAACTGACCTATTAAGATCTTAACAGCATTTTGTCTTTGATTCCAAGAGCATGGTATATCTTTCCATCCATCCATCCACCCACCCATCCAATTTTTTAAGTAAGTTCTGTGATCAACATAGGACTTGAACTCAGGACCCCAAGATCAATGACCGCATGCTTTAGTGACTGAGCCAGTCAGGCTCCCCTCTATGTATTTGAATCTTCTTTATTTTCTTATAATTATTCCCCCCTCAAAAATTCTATTTTATTTTCTATTTGTTTTATTTATAATATGTATTTGATGTATGTATATTGATTCTTAAATCTAGCTTAATTTACTTATTAATCTAGTAATAGCTTCATACAGTCTTCATAAATTCCTATGTAGACAAGGACATAAAGAGACAGCAGATAGCAAGAGAAGAAAGGAACAGAGAAAAACAACCATAAAACAAGTAACAAAATGGCAGTAAATGCATATGTATCAATAATTACTTTGAAGGTAAATGGACTAAATGCTCCAGTCGAAAGACAGCGGGTAAAGAAATGGATAAAAGATCCATCTTATGCCGCCAACAAGAGACCCATTTCAGACATAAAGACACAAGCAGATTGGAAGTGAAGGTATGGAGATGCATTTATTATGCTATATCATACAGAATAGATTTAAAACAAAGACTATAACAAGAGACAAAGGAGAACACCATATAATCATTCAGGAGATAATCTAACAAGAAAATATAACAATTATAAGTATTTCTGCACACAACATGGGAACACCCAAATACTTGAAGCAGTTAGTAACAAATACAAAGGAACCAATCAATAGTAATACATTAACAGTATGGGACTTTAACATTCCACTACTTCAGTGGGTAGATCATCCAAACATGAAATCAATAAGGAAACAGACACTTTGAGTGACACATAGGACCAGATTTATTAAAACATATATTCAGAACATTCATTCCATCCTAAAAGAGAATACACTTTTTTCAAGATCACATGAAACAGTCTCCAAAAGAGATCACATATTAGGCTAGAAAACAAGTCTCAACAAATTCAAAAAAGATCAAAGTCATTCCATGTATCTTTTCTGATCACAAGGCTATGAAACTAGAAATCAATCACAAGAAAAAAATCAAGAAAGCCTACAAATACATGGAGGTTAAACATGCTATTTAACAATGACTGGGCCAACCAAAACGTCAAAGAGGAAATCAAAGCTATATGGAGACAAATGAAAATGAAAATACAATGGTCCAAAACCTTTGGGATACGACAAAAGTTGTTCTAGAGGGAGGTCTATAGCAATACAGGCTATCTCAAGTACAAGAAAATTTTCAAATAAATAACCTAAACCTTACACCTAAAGAAGCTAGAGAAAGCACAAATGAAACACCAAACAAGCATAACAAAGGAAATAATAAAGATTGGAGCATAAATAAACAAAATAGAGACTAACAAAAGAATGGAACAGATCAAAAAAACCTGGAGCTGTTTCTCTGAAAAGATCAGCAAAATTGATAAACCTTCAACCAAACTCATCAAAAAAAGGAGAGAGAGGACTCAAATAAAGTCAGAAATGAAAGAGTGGAAATAACAACCAACATCATAGAAATGCAAACACTTTTAAGAGAGTATTATGAAAAATTATATGCCAAGAAACTGGACCACCTATAAGAAATGGATAAATTCCCTGGAAACAGAAAACCTCAAAATTCAATCAGAAAGAAACAGAAAATGTGAACAGACTGATTACAGCAATGAAATTGAGCTAATCAAAAAACACCCAACAAAACAAAAGTCTAGGACCAGACAGCTTTACAGGCAAACTGTATCAAATATTTAAAGAAGAGTTAAGACCTATCCTTCTCAAACTATTCCAAAAACAGAAAAGGAAGGAAATCTTCCAAATTCCTTCTATAAGGCCTGCATTACCCTGATAACAAAGCCAGATTAAAAAACTACAAAAAAAAGAGACCTGCAGGCTATGACCTCTGATGAACATAGATACTGCAACAAATATTAGCAAACTGAATCCAACAATAGATTTTAAAAAAATCATTCACCACTATCAAGTACGATTTAGTGTCAGGATGAAGAGTGGTTCAGTATTTGCCAAATCAATAAATGTAATACACATCCAGAAGAGAAGCCTAAGAACCACAAGATTATTTCAATAGATGCAGAAAAAGCATTTGACACAGTACAATAACTGTTGATGATAAAAACGCTCCGCAATGCAGGTTTAGAGAGAACATACCACAATATAATAAAGGACATATATGAAAAATCCACTGTGACCATCATACTCAAAGGTGAAAAATTGAGAGCTTTTCCCTGAAGATCAGGAAAAGGCCAGGAGATCCATTCTCACCACTTTTATTCAATCTAGTACTGGAAGTCCTAACTACAGCAGGCAGACAACAAACAGGGATAAAAGAATTCCAAATTGGTAAGGAAGAAGTAAAACTTTCATTATTTGTAGATAACATAATGCTATGTATGGAAAACCCTGAAGATCCACCAAAAAACCACAAGAAGAGATAAATGAAGTCAGTAAGATCATAGGGTACAAAATCAATATACAAAACTCTGTTGCATTTCCATACGCTAAAAGCCAAACAAGAGAAGGAGATACTAAGAAAGCAATCCCATTTACAATTGCACCAAAAAGAAAAAAACACCTAGGAATAAAGTTAACCAAAGAGGCAAAAGATCTGTACTCACAAAACTATAAAATATTGACAAAAGAAATTGAAGATGACACAGACAAAGGGGAAGAATTTCCATGGCCACAGATTTGAAGAACAAATATTGTTAAAATGTTCATACTACTCAACGCAATCTATACATTTGATGCAATTCCTATCAAAATACAAAAAGCATTTTTCACAAAACTAGAACCAATAATCCTAAAAGTAAATCCATGAATAGCCAAAAACAATCTTGAAAAGGAAAAACAAAACTGGAGATACCACAATTCCAGATTCCAAGTTATAGTACAAAGCTATACTAATGAAAACGGTATGGTTATAGACATACATATCAATAGAATAAGATAGAAATCCCAGAAACAAACCCACAATTATATGGTCAGTTAATCTTTGACAAGAGAAGCAAAAATATGAAATAGGAAAAAAATCAAATGGTGTCAGAAAAACTGGACAGGTACATAGAAAAGAATAAAACTGTACCACTTTATTATACCATATACCAAATAAATTCAAAATGGATTAAAGGCCTAACTGTGATATATGAAACCATAAAAATCCTAGGAGAGAGCACAGGCAGTAATTTCTCTGACATTGTCCATAGCAACAGTTTTCTAGATATGTCTCCTGAGGCAAGGGAAATGAAAGCAAAAATAAACTGGGATTTGATGTATTGGGATTACATCAAAATAAAAAGTTGGGGCACCTGGGTGGCTCAGCCAGTTGGGCGTCTGACTTCAGCTCAGATCATGATCTCACCGCTCTTGAGTTCGAGCCCCACATTGGGATCTGTGCTGACAGCTAGGAGCCTGGAGCCTGCTTCGGATTCTGTGTCTCCCTCTCTCTCTGCCCCTAACCCACTCGCATTCTGTCTCCATCTCTCTCTCTCAAAAAAAAAAAAAATAATAATAAACATTAAAAAATAATAATAAAATAATAAAAAATAAAAAGCTCCTGTTCAGTGAAAGAAACAATCAACAAAACTAAAAGACAACCTACAGAATAGAAGAAAATATTTACAAATGACATAGCTAAGAAAGGGTTAGTACCCAAAATATATAAAGAACTGATACAACTCAACACCCAAAAAACAAATAATCCAATAAAAAAAATAGGCAAAAGACATGAACAGACATTTCTCCACAGAAGACATCTACATGGCTAACAGATATAGGATACAGCATTCCTTATCTGGGAAATGTAAATCTAAACTACAATGACCCATCACCTCACACCTGTCAGAATGGCTAAAATCAAAAATACAAATAACAGCTAGTGTTGGTGATGAAGTGGAGAAAACGGAACCCTCTTCTACTCTTGGTGGGATTGCAAGCTGGTGCAGCCACTGTGGAAAACAGAACGTAGATTCCTCAAAAATTTAAACATACAACTACTCTATGATACAGTAATCATACTACTAAGTACTGTTCAAAGAATATAAGAACACTAATTTGAAAGGATATATGCATCCCTATGTTACTGCAGCACCATTTACAATAGCTAAATTATGGAGGCAGCCCAAGTATCCATCCATAGATGAATTCATGGACACATGCTCACATGTGTACACACGCAAGAATATTATTCAGCCTTTAAAAATAATGGAATCTTTCCATTTGCAACAACAGGGATGGAGTTAAAGAGTATTATGCTAAGTTGAATCTGTCAGAGACAAATACTGTATGATTCTACTCATATGTAGAGTTTAAGAAACAAAACAACTGAACAAAAGAAAAAGAGAGAGAGAAACAAACCAAGAAAACAGACTCTTAAGTATAGAGAATAAAATGATGGCTACCAGGGGTAGGTAGGTTGGGGGATGGGTAAAATAGGTGATGGGGATTAAGAATACGCTTATCATGATGAGCACTCAGTAATATTTAGAATTGTTGAATCACTACATTGTACACTTGAAACTTATATAACACTGTATGTTAACTATACTGGAATTTAAACTTAAAAACTTAAGAAAAGCATATTATGTCATCCTATTTCTATTTTCATTCGTCTTTCACTACAGATGTAATTAAGGATTTTGAGATAATCATTCTGGATTATCCAGGTGGGCCCTAAGTAGTGTGAATCGTGTTCTTATAAGAAAAAGGAAAGGGAAACTTGAGACATACAGAGGAGGAAAAACTCATGCAAATAGAGGTAGGCATGTGAGTTAAGCAGCCACAAGTCCATGAACACTGAAGCCACCACAAGCTGCAAGAATCAAGCAAAGATTCTCCTCGAGAGTCTTTGAAGAAAGCATAGAACTGCTGGTATTTTGATTTCAGACTTTTGGACCCCAGAAGTGGAAGAAAATTAATTTCTACTGTTTTAACCAACTCAGTTTATGGTAATTTGTTATAGCCTTCCTAGAAAAAGGAGTAATCAGTTTGGGCTCCATAACAAAATACCATAGACTGAGTGGCTTATAACCGACAAAAATTTCTCATTGTTTCAGAGTTTGAAAGTCCAAGGTCTGGTGCCAGCATGGTTGGATTTGGGTGAGGACCCATCCTTTTCCATGTTGCAAAGGGGTCTCTTTTATAATGGGACTAACTGCACTTATGAGAGCTCCACCCTCATAACCTAGTCACCTCCCAAAACATTACCTCCTTAGGCCATCACATTGGGGGTTAGGATTTCAATATATAAAAGGGGGCCAATAAATATTCATTTAATTGCAGAAACTAATACAATATTTAAAATGAGCAATAGAAGGTTAACTACTAGCTCTGGGTGAAAAGTGGCAGGTTTCCATTGGTGTGAATTGTACATAGAATCATTATTCTGTAACATTCAATTGCCGGATGGGGAGAGGGCTTTTACTATAAGCAGCACCAACTATTCTAGTTTCTCTAAGATTTTTTAATCTAAATTATCTAGATCAGAATACTCAAATATGTGTCCTGAAGATAAATGACTACTTCTGAGATTCAGCCTACAAGAGTATAAAATGTGTGTGGTTATCTTTTTTTTTGGGGGGGGGGGGAAGGGGGGTACATTTTGCAGTAGTTTTCATATCTCAGTGCACTTTCCTTTAAATAGCCAAGGATGCACACAGAATAATCCAGAATACAAGATTTGTAACAGTACCTTTTCCTACTCCCCCATTTTATTTGTTCTCATTTTAAGGTGTCTTGAAATGGAACGAATTTAAACCTGGCCATTTTACCGTCTTTGTGGAAAATACTGCTAGTATTTAAGTGTACATTCAAAAAATCTTGCCTGATTTTATGGAGGAGAGAACTGAGGACCCAGAGGCTTTAAGCAACTTACTCAAACATGCATAACCAGGGAGTGGCAATTATAGAATCCTAATACAGATCTAATTCCACCATCGTTAGAAGTTCTCTGCTTCCCATGTTTTCAGCTAACAGTTGAGTACCAAATATTTGCTAGTCAATAAATACAAATACATAATATTTTCTAGGTACCATGAAAAATAAGAGGATGTATAATAAGGTGTCTCTCTCTCCAAAGTATCTACAGTTAAATAATGGCATGTGAGAATATTAGAAAATATCTAATTTCTATAGAAACTGAAAATCATTTATATGTATTTTATGTTATAATTGAATGTCCTGGAATATGTGATTTATATGAGTAGTAATAATACCACACAAAAAATAATTATGAGGTAATACCCTAAAATATTTGTCAGTTGTTGTCAAGCCCAAGAACAAAAACAATTTCTCTGCGTATTCTACCTACTGGTTTTGTGCTCTAATAGCCAGACAAAGCCACCCCAGTACTTCTGACAGTCTGAGTGTGTCTGCACTATATCTGAATTTATTACTCACCATTTGTTATACTGCTAATAAAAACAGTATAAAATACTATCTTGTCACATTAAATCTCAAGCAGAAATCTTGTTATATTTCAAGAAATGATTTAATATTTTATTACCTAAAATACTGGTGTAGAACGAAGTTTACCACCATTTCTGTGAGCTGCTAACTAAATATTGATTGGGGGTAAAGTTGCAACCTTAACTGCACAGGAAAAGCTTTTCAACTTCTTACAGTACAAAGGGTACTATGTGCTTCAGTGCCTTGTGACTAAATCAATAAAGCACAGCCAAGGTTCAAGATCCCTCATAATATTTCCAAGTCATATACTCATGTCTCTAGCCATCCATAGCTCTTTAATTTTTTAAAAAGTTGTCATTGTAATGAGCCATCTTAAAAAGTAAAAAAAGTAAAAAAAAAGTAAAAAAAAAGTAAAAAATGAAAATGCAGACTAGAAATAAAGAAGAAATCATACTCTTGATCATTTCTTTTAAAAAGTTACATAAAAATGGCAATACCATAGTAATCTAGTTTGGAGAGAAAATAAAGCTGTTATACTTGTATTAAGCCATTAAGTAACTGGTTTTTGTTCCTTAGATCATGTGCAACTGAGACCAAATGTTAAAAAGTTTTATCTAGGGGCGCCTGGGTGGCGCAGTCGGTTAAGCGTCCGACTTCAGCCAGGTCACGATCTCGCGTTCCGTGAGTTCGAGCCCCGCGTCGGGCTCTGGGCTGATGGCTCAGAGTCTGGAGCCTGCTTCGGATTCTGTGTCTCCCTCTCTGCCCCTCCCCTGTTCATGCTCTGTCTCTCTCTGTCCCGAAAATAAATAAACGTTGAAAAAAAAAAAAGTTTTATCTAGAACTGGCCAAGGGTATTTTCTATGTGTTGAAAATAAAGAAATTCTTCTAACTAAACATCCTAAAAATATTACTGAAAGATGGCTCTTCATTTTCCCATACTACTGTTACAATATATCAAAATATATATACTGATATATATTAAGATATAAACTTGGTAGGCATTTTTAAACTACATGGAATCAAGTTTCAAAGTGAATGACTTTCACAGTTTAACTGTTTTTTTTTTTTTATCCCATCTCTCTAGAAGGCTTTCTTGATGGAGGAAAGAAGTGATTGTTGTATAATATTCAAACATTCTGTGATAGAACACATGGGAAACATGCTTCCTGTACCTCCTTCTACTGATATTAATAATATACATGTGTATATTTAACTCAGGAGAGGGTTCATACGTGTGTGTGTGTGTGTGTGTGTGTAGCTGCAATTATGGAAATATGGATAGGCTCCAGAAATAAAAATTTGTCATGATTTTCAGAAAACACCTTTAAAGTGCTCATTTTATCAGGGACAGAAAAACATTTCCAGGAAAACTGTTCAGTATTCAATTCCCTAAATGATCACCTGTGATTTATCCAGGTACTTATTTTTTTTTCTAAATGTTTATTTTATGTTCATAACACTAATTTTCTGTTCGACACTCTAAGGTTCCTAAGCCATTTATTAAGAAATCAGAAAATTACAAAAAAGAAAATGGAAAGTATTACCACTCCCAACTTTGATCCTGGGCCAAAGGCTCCCATAATGATAATATTATTTAGAAAAAAAATGAGACAGGATGAAAGATGGTAGGAAGGAAAATCAGAAAGGAAGGAAGGAACTAATGATATTAAGAATTTCTGGTTAGAATGGGGGACATCACTGATAAATAGCTTAAATTAACTTTGCAGAAAGAATATCACATACCCATTCTTCTGTTAAAAGGGGCAAAGAAAAATCAACTGATACTATTTCCCCCAAGACTTAGGTTACATCATCTAAAAAGTTCTTAGGTTATGTCATCTCAAATTAGTTGTCTAGAACAGAGGACAGGACAACCAGAGCAGGTATGTTATTAGTACTATGAGACAAAGTGGCCTTTCAGATTCTGTCGTAATGCTGTTAGAAAGAATTTTCTTCCAAATCCTTAAGTCTGTGTTTGTGTCTGTGTGTGTCTGTGTGTGTGTGTAATTTATATGCTTCTGTTTCAAATCGTCTACTCTATGCTAAGCAGGGAATATGGGAGTAAAATCTGGTACGTCTGAATCACTACAGAATCATAAGTTGACGTATTCACAAAGACATATTAAAGTAGGCACATTGTTAAAATTTATAATAAGTTCTAGAGCTCAGAGAGACACTGAGTTTGTCTTTAAATACAGAGAAGGCACAGTTATTGTTCCTATATCTCCATACTCACCCATACTTGCCAAGAGAATTGATTATCTTTTACTCCAGCCTTTACTCTTGGTTTTTCCTCACAAGATCAAAACAGGGTTCTTCCCACAAATTTATAGAAAGTATACAGGTGAGATTTAGATCCAACCTACACAGGCCACTAACTAATCAATCTGATCACCACCCCATAATCACCTGTAAACCACCAATCTTCCATTTTCAATGTATTTTTAATTTTTTTAAATTTTTAAACATTTTTAAGTTTATTTTGAGACAGAGACAGTACAAGTGGGGGAGGGGCAGAGAGAGGGAGAAAGAGAGAATCCCAAGCAGGCTAAGCACTGACAGGGCAGAGCCCAGTGTAGGGTTTGAACTCACTGAAACTTTGAGATCATGACCCAGCTGAAATCCAAGAGTTGGACACATAAACTGACTTAGCCACCCAGGTGCCCCTATTTTCAAAGTATCTTAATTGCCAAATTTGCCCCACAGTCATAAAAGCCTTTCTTCCAGAGCACAGGTTATGGCCTAAGCAGCTACCCAGGTAGCTCTGTTTTTGAACCTCTGCGACAAGACTTACACTTGCACTGTGGACACCTGACTTGCTCTTACCCCCCCCCCCACTTTAATAAATTCTTAATTAGGAAATCATTTCTTCCTAAAGATCTTTCAAAATGATCTGGGAAAAAAAAACATGGGGTTCAAAGTCAGACAGCTGTGGGAACAATTTCAAGTCCTGCCGCTTACCAGCTCAGGTATTTGGAGGGAGATATTTGACTTTGGAAGATCTCAAATTCCTTATCTGTATAATCAGTGTAAAATAATATCACATTCATTTCCAGGTAGTTGTGAGGGCAGAGGAGATATCATCGGTAAAGAGATCAAATACAGTGTCACATTAGCCTCTGATGTTTACAGCGTCTGAATTCGACCCAATATTCTCTGTTTTATCAGACATGTAGGTGTCCACCACCTACTCCATCTACAAGCAATAGACCAATCGTTAATTTCTGTTGATGTGGTGTTTGGAGTGGTGGTGGGGTCTGGAGTTGATGGCCAAGAAAGAATTCTTGAGACATCTTCAGTGCAAAGAGGTGATTTTATTAAAGCACAGGGACAGAACCCTTTGGCAGGAAGAGCTGCCCTGCGATTGTGAGGACAGACTCCTCACAGTAAAACCTTGGTTTGCCAACATAATTTGTCCCAGAAACGTGCTTGTAATCGAAAGCACTTGTATATCAAAGCGAATTTCCCCTTAAGAAATAAAAGGAACTCAAATGATTCATTCCACAACTCAAAAATATTCATATAAAAATGATTACAATACTATAATATGAAATAACAAAGGAAATACAAAAGATAAAGAAAAATAAATTAGCCTTCACTTACTTTGTAAACCTTCATGGCTGATGTGAAAGAGACAAGAGAGAGGAGGGTTATTGTGTAGTAAGACTTTCACTATCACTAACAGATGTTGACTACAGTACAATATTAATAAACTCTTGTCATATACTGTATTTAATGTAACTGGCAATAAGGCAGCAGAGGAAATGGTCTATATCTGCAGGCAGCCTGACCTAGAATGAAGCAAAACATTCTTTTTTTTAATGTTTTATTTATTCTTGAGACAGAGAGAGAGAGAGAGAGAGAGAGACAGCACAAGTGGAGGAGGGGCAGAGCAAGAGAGGGACACAGAATCAGAAGCAGGCTCCAGGCTCTGAGCTGTCAGCACAGAGCCCAATGCGGGCTGGAACTTACGCTGGAACTTACACGCCGTGAGATCATGACCTGAGCCGAAGTCAGACTCTTTACTGACTGAGTTACCCAGGCACCCCCGAAGCAAAACAGTCTTAAGCTTACTCTTATATTGAAAAGCAAAGGACTGTCCATAGGTGTTTCGAAGTGACAAAAAATTCACTAGTGCCAGTTGTGGGCACTTTCCAACGTTCCGAAAAAAATTACTGATTTCTGCCATACACCAAGGCCTGAGACCCAGCATCTGAGCATGGGAGATGATCACCCATAATCCTTCAGCAAGTGAGTGAGGGAAAGAGAGAGAACGAATCATTGGCTCAGTTGTGATCATGTGACGTTCGGTGTCACACACTACTCCTATTGCAAGACAACGCTCATTTATTAAGTTAAAATTCATTAGAAATGCTTGCTCACAGAACAATTTATTTGCAATCCAAGGGTTTACTGTACTTGAAAGTTGGGAGAGGTAAAGACAAGGAGAAGGTAAAGAAAGGACTTTCATATGATAAAGACAACACAGGATACTGGAGACCAAGCTATTGTCAAGCTAAGGTTGTTTTCCCCTCTAGCTAAGAATTAACATTAAAACAGTAGGGAATTCCTGGATAAATGTTATACTAGGGCTGCCTCAAGTGTTTGTCAATGGGCTGCAGGTTATAAGGAAATTTAATTTCAGCTACATTTCCCTGCGCCTTTGTTTCCCACATCATCTACTTCACATCAAAGTCATTGGAATTGACCTCTGAGTGAGCCACAGTTTTTAAATCAAAATGTCTCACTTAGTAAATGGGCTATGCAATATCTCAATTCCCGTATCTCAGTATCTCCACTTTGGATGGCCTCTCTTCAAATTGAAGGATAACAAAGACAGACTTTTCTTTATTCAGAACAGCCTACTTTGTTTGATTCTCAGAAGGATCCCTTAAGAGCAAGTAAAATTTACCTAACATTGCATTAGATTTTAAAGTGTGACTCTGAATTCAGTGGGGCAACTTAAAGCTCTTTTCTCATATAAAAACTGTATTTTCCCTCAGAATCAAAGAGCTGTTCCCTGATAGTCATAAAAAAGTAAAGGTTGGGGTACAATGATTTCCATCAACCAAAGTATCAAAGTCCTCATGCCTACCCTTATATCAAAACATGTATAAATAAAGAGTTAAATGGTTGGTTGTCTTTTTCTGGAGGAGCAGTTTTTAAAGTGTAGTGAGAAAACACTCGGCGGTCTCTAAGAGCTTATGAACAGTCAATGACAAACTCCCTTTTCTGATCACATACCTGTGTGAGAATGAATTTTCTGTAAATACTTCAACTAAAGCAATACATCACACCAGAATGAATGCAGAAAAAGATAGAATCCAGCTGTCTTCTGGTAAGCCAGACTTTAGAGAAACTGCAAAACTTTAAAACAATGGCACTCCTCTTGCTAAATTTTGGCTGTGAAAAATAAGTCTTTTTTTATGTAAAAATGTGTGATTTATATTAACAGATAATGGGCATCTTGTGGCTATTTATAGATAAAAACTATTTTTTTAATTTCCAATTTAACCTCTAATTTATTACCAATGCATTGTTAAAAAGAAAACCACCAGATCAAAATGGAATCGTCATTCAGGATGAATCCCCAAACTAGGGCTTAATACTTAATCTAATTGCATTTGCAACCTCTCTCAGAAATGCAGTTTGTGGAATTTTCAGAAATTCCAGGAATTTTCTGGTAAGTGCCAATGAAGTGCCACAGGGGCCTTCTCCTTCCCCATAAAGGAGATGAGATAATCTGCGTAATACTCTGTTCTTCCTCTTAGGGGAAAGTCATCTTACCTGGAACAATCCTTTACTCATGCTAATAACTTTCTTAATCCACCCCCTTTCTATAAAAATTTTCCATTTTGTACAGCTCCTCAGAAAGCCCGCTGGATCTGGCAGGTGGGATGTTGCCTGATTCATGAATTGTTTAATGAAGCCATAATGAATGCTGGGGGTGCTCAATAATTTAAGTGTCTAAAGGGACCCAGAGTAAAAAGCGAGAGTTCCCAAATTCAATCTGATGCCTACAATCGTTTTTGTATTTCTTCTTCCAAAGGCT
Source organism: Lynx canadensis (assembly GCF_007474595.2). Lineage (NCBI taxonomy): Eukaryota > Metazoa > Chordata > Mammalia > Carnivora > Felidae > Lynx > Lynx canadensis. Next base: position 154,777,587 of record NC_044303.2, on the reverse strand, counting down.
CACATCTCGTTAAGGCATATATAATCAAAATAATAGCAACACCATAGACATGTACAGAAGATTGCATAGTTGTAAAGTAGTTTTATATGCATTATCTTATTAAAACACAGCCTAGTCTGTCAGATGAGCATAGTTACCATTTGTAATTATTTTGAAGACTATAAGGATAACTTTTATACAAAATGGCTAGAGTCCCAACTGGTAGGTAGCAGGGTTGAAAAGAAAGACAAGATCCACTGACCCTTTAAACTGCAAAACCACCAGTTCAGGTTAAAACTCAACCCTAAATCAAGCCACACAATGTTTTCCATTTCACTCCCAAGATGAGTTGAATTTTCAATGACAAAGGCAAACCTCTGAGTAGAAATCTACTTTCTTCTTCTTAGTGTCAGGCATGTTTACTAAACAAAACAAAATACACTTCTAGAAAGATTAAATAATCCAAATCTCTAGCAGCAAGTATTAATGGGTTTTGCCCTAAAGTTTATAAGGTGATTTATCTGTGTTTGTGGAACAATTGCTAACCTCCATTCTTGTTCCTCCATATTTTCTCTTAGTTGCAGGCACAGCAAATTGGTAACTGCTACATACTTGTACTGCTTAAGTTGGTTTTTGATCTTAAATATTCCTGACAAACTATTACTTGGTTTTAACATCCCACGGAGTCCTAAAAATCTTGAGTATTAATTCAGAGTGACCCCAGAATTTACCACTTGGTGGTATATATACAAAATTATGCAAAGTAACTGCTAGAGAAGATACCCCTTCTATTTTTGAGCAAATTTGACTTATTTACCAGTAACATGGTTTTCCTGAAGATCTATTATTCATGGGAGATAAAAGGTAATATGATTTTCCTACTTCATAATATAATGATAATTATAGTCTACTGTTGGCATTCATTTATGTCAGCTATCCCCAAGAACTTTTACATTTTAAATGTTAATATTAATTCATATATATTATACATATATAAATACAAATGCATATATATAAATAATATGTGCATATTTGTATATATAAAATATTTTAAAAATATGTGATGTTTCACAAATATATTAACACCATCTCACGGGACTGGCCTTCCAAGGAATACACTTTTGAAGACAATGGATTACATATTGTCATTTTGAATTTTCATCTAGGTATTAAAGACAGATTATGGTACTTTTTTTATTGTTCCAATTGATAAACTTCCAGTTTGTCAGTAAGTACATGAGGCTTTTTAGTCCAGAAAATTATACTGCTTTATTGTGTTTTTTTTTGTTTTGTTTTTGGCTTCATTACCTTCTTTTGATTTCTTAAATCTTCATCTGGCTTCTCTTTCAAGAATCTTCTTTTCCCTGCTCTTCATCAGGTAAACTAAATATGAATTTTGGTCACATTTCTCAAACATACCAAAACAGGGTAATAAAAACTAAGAGCAATAGTTTTACTGACTCTGCAATATTATTTTTATTTTATTTTTGCATGCCATGTCCAATCCAACAGCCAGTCCTCATTGACTCTACTGCCAGCACATCTCTTTCAATAGTCCACTTCTCTCAACTGCAATGCCATAGGCTATTAAATTCCACGATCATCTATGCCTACTCTTCAGTAGGCATAGATGATCGTGGAATTTAATAATTCCTTGCTTATACTTGTACCCCAAAGATTATCATTCACTGTTTAAAACATGTTCATTATTTACAAACTCCTTAATCTGACTACAAATCACCTCTGTGGTCTCTATTTCTTCCCCCCCCCCCCAATATCTACCTCTCACATCATCCATTTTTCCCACTGCATTGGACTTTATGTTCCTCCAAGCTAGTTTTGGCCATAGGATCTTTGTGCTAGCTTCTCACTCTGCAGGATACACTTTCTTACCAACTTTTGCATAAGTGGTTTAATGTAGCATTCAGATTTTAACCTTAAGTTACCTTTTACTGAGCTTTCCCCCACAATGTCAGATAGTCACATAGTCTATTTGCATAGAATTTTTCAATATCTGATATTGTTTTTTTTAATTTCCATTTCTTCCCACTAAAATACTACCTCAATAAATGTTATGTTTTTCTTTGCCATCTAGACTAGTTTCTGATACATAGTGAGAATAAATATTCACACAATTAATATTGAGTGAGTAATTAACAAACCAAAAATCTGAAAACCAATTAGCTTGATTATGTAGAAAAGAATCTCTTAACAGTTTACTCTTATTTTAAGCATTTTTTTCAGCATTCTGGCTAATGAAAGAAAGATTTCCCAACTTAGAATTTTTTGTTTCTGCCAGGACTAAGCTTTGCTTTAAAGGGAAAGGAGGACATTTTTCTATTACAGTGTAATTTTAACTATAATACAATTCTGAACAATTATCACAAGAGCCATATTGAGCTGAGCAATATGAAATGATTTAGCTTATAGTCACAGAAAGTATTCTTTATATCCCCAAATTAAGGAATGGGGGGAAACGTCCTCTTGTTATTAACAAAAACTATTTTTAAATGTATCATCATGTCTAAATTGTACTATAATAAAGTATTATTTTGAGAATAGCTTTGTCACATCGAACACGCTAGTGAATGATCTCTATATCACTATGTCAATGACACTGGTAGATACTAATATGTAATTATTTGAATCAAACTTTTGAAACAAGCATCTTTTAGTAATTTTTCAATATTGCTATTTCACATTGAGTACCAGATGTCAGAAGAGTTGAAAACATGTTTATTTTAGTCTCTTGGTCCTTCAAGATTTTTATGACTCAATACCATCCTCGTCTTGCATGGATGTGTATTTAGCCTCATTGAGTGAGCAGCCTTTGAGGAGTAGCAATCTGCATACTTCTAAAAGAAATGATTTGGCCACCTGCACTTTTGGAAAATTGTAAAAAAAAAAAAAAGCTATAGAAAACTTTCTAAGGCAGGAAATATCAATAAATAATATTTTAAAGATTTTGGATCTCTGGGGAAAGTGGAGCCTCATTAAGGTGCAAGTTCTTAAATTTAAAGAGAAACAGACATGAAGTGAGCTTGATGATTTACAAATCTGGAAGCAAATAAGTTAGCAAAGTTTAATGTGACTGCTATTTCAGAAGAAATGACACAATATCCTTTGCAATTTCCAGACAGCATGTTCAAATTAGCTTACACTGCCAATATTCCTTCCTTTCTGTCTCTTTCTCTCTTTCTCTACATGCTCCCAACACAGACTATTCCTCCCTCTCTTAGAAGTCTCAATGCACATTAGCTGTTAGAGGCTCTGGAAGATCTATGTTAAAAAAACCTTAACTTTGTTCCACTCATGTTTGCTTCACCACGACTCCTAGTGGCACATTTATGCAGAACACAATCTGGGAAACTAAGATCCATATGGTAAGACTTGGTTAATTGGAATGCCATGGAATATGAGGAAGACTATGCCTAAACTCAGAAGTTACTTCTTCAAAGGCATCAGATAAAATTAAACAAAACTTACAGATTTTACAGAGCTAATTAGAAGTAACTTTTGGGAACTTAAAGCCTCGCTTATTTTCAGTTACAGATTAAGTCATGAATTTATCCTCATTTCCCCAGAAAAGCCTAAGGTTTTCATTTTCTATTTCCTACTTTAAACCTGGAGGAATTGCAGTAGGGATTTTAGGTGTATAAAATAAATTGGTGAAGCCTGAACCCAGCCCAGGTTTATGCTGTTTCGTAAGAAACTCAAAGTTTGCTTCAAATTTACATTTTCTATTACTTTCAATTTTAATAAATGATTTCCAATTGCTCCAAAACTTCTCAGAACCACTTCTACTTTTATAAATATTAATGAAAATATATTTTAAAATGGTTGCTATTTGATGAGTGTTTATGAAGATTTATCTTTCTAGCAAGATTTTTGCTAGATCTCTGACCAAGATTTTTATTTTTCTCTATTTTCATCTTTTCTATAAACTAAAGCTCTTACCAACTATATTTCTCTAAATGTATGAGAAGTTATTCAAGTTATGCTGACAATGCCCTTAAAAATCTAATTAACTAATTATATCAAAAGATGTATATAATTGGTAAAATGCTATATTTCAATAAAATGCTAATATACTGACTATTCTTTGTAATAATGTATGATTATGTATAATTGTGTATATGTGGAAAAAGAGTAGTTTTCAAATCTTACTAATTTTAATGTGATTTTTTGCATAGTAAACTCGACCTATGCTGGTTAACCCCCTTGACCTACAGCAGGAGTTTATACATGTCAGTAAAAGAGAATAAGGATGGCAGTTTTATGATATAATTTTCAAACTAGTCTAATTTTTGTATGTAGGTCTATTATGATGTATAAATCGTTTTCAAACTTCATTAGTTTATTATTACTGATAAATTAGCTGAAAGTGACTACCAGCTAATTTTAGTGTAAAAGTATGATAAAACTATGGATGAGATTTATTTGTTTAGGATAGTGGGTCTAAAAGTGTTTTTTTTTTTGTTTTTTTTTTACCTCAATTAGAAAGGTAGAAAAATCTCACTGAGATGATATGATAAAGACAAGCAATTTGAGGGAAGGGATTATACACATACCATTATTTATTTACTTCAGGAATAGGCTTATAATGATTCTCATTTGAATTGCATTTTTATCACTAGTTCTCCAAGTCTTGTCCTTGGACAACATAAAATAAAATCTATTGGAAATATTTGTTATAAATAGATTACAAATCCAAGCTCTACATTTACTGAACGACCTAAGATGAACATTTAAAAATAATACTCTTGGGGTGCCTGGCTAGCTCAGTCAGTTAAGCCCCAACTTCAGCTCAGGTCATGATCTCATGGTTCATGAGTTCGAAGCCTGTGTCAGGCTCTGAGCTGTCAGAGCTGACAGCTCACAGCCTGGAGCCTGCTTCAGATTCTGTGTCTCCCTCTCCTTCTGCCCCTCCCCTGCTCGTGCTCCCTCGCTCTCTCTCTCTCAAAAATAAACAAATATGATTTTTGTTTTAAAAAGAATATCACTATTCAGTTGAGTGATATTAATCTTGGATTAAATAAGCCATTAGAAAATCAACTAATTAAATGATCATTGACAGAATCAAGCCTTTTATGCTATAATATCACTTCAAAAGGATAGCTAACTACAATTCCGATTTCTATAGCTAGTGTACAGAGTTTTAAAGAACTTGTATGCTCACTCAGATTGGAATGTTTTCTTACTTTAGTGTGTTTTCTTACTTTACTTAATTCAACTATCCAGGTTTGATCAACAAATTACTTTAAAACTGATGCAGTTTATATTTGGCATCCTATTTGAACACTCAGCAAACATCACCTCTTTTTTGGAGGGAATTTTCACAACCAAATGAGGGAAGTTCTCATCTCAGAAGCTAAAAATGTAGATATACATTGTGTCAGCCCCCCCCCCCTTTTTTTTTCCTTCAGTTCAGATCGGGCCTGTAGCAGGTTTCTCAAATGTGAGGCCTCTGGCCTCATGAGGACACAGCAGTATGAGAATCCTGAGAAGTATATTCATACATCCTGTTTTACCTGGGACACCCTGCTTCCTGCCTATTTCCCTGTTTAATTATTAATGCTATTAATAGCCTATTTCCCTGTTTAATTATTAATGCTATTAATAGCCTCTTATTCTGAGAGTCCCAGTTTGGGCAACAGATTGTATGGTTCCCTTAATTATATGGAATATTCTTCAGTGGTATTAGGTGCAACAGGACTGAAGTCAGAAGTCAGGAGTGGCCGTGGGTTGAATGGGAGTTTCTGAGGTCCTATGCTGCAGGTACAGGTTATAGCTTTTAGCGGTTGGATGGTGGAAGCAGGGCTTCCTTTAGTGGGCCAGTTCTTTGGATTGTGTGCCTATCCATCTACCTCTGGCCTCACAATCTCCTACACTAGAAGTAAGGTAAACCATAAAACACACTTTCCTTCTCTTCTCTTCTCTCCATTCCTTCCTTCTTTGCATCCTTCCTTCCTTCCTTCCTTCCTTCCTTCCTTCCTTCCTTCCTTCCTTCTTCCCTCCTTCATTTTTCTTTCTTTTCCCTTCTTTCCTTTCCCTTTTTTGTCTTTCTTTTCTTTCTTTCCTTTTCTTTCCCGTTTCAGGTTTACTTGGAACTCTTTAAGCACAAATTCTGCTGCCTACTAAAAGGCCTGGATAGGCTACGCAGAAACAAATTATTTTCTTCTCTCTCAAAAGGTGGATAAATGTCCTTTTTCTCTTAACCATTTAGTTTTATTCTCTACTTACAGAGGCCCAAGAATAGGATGTCTCAATATTCTGTAACAGAGTGATCTCTGTGGTCTTTTGAATGTTATACATTCTTAATAACTTTTTTGTTTACTTTTATAGCATTGTGGCATAATTTAATAGTCTTCAATTAAAACTATCGTTTCTATAACTATCATTCTTTATAATAATTCAAAGGAAAATCTTTGAGACATCACAAATATCTATATAAATGTCATTTAACATTTACTCTATAACTATCATTATTTATAATAATTCAAAAGAAAAAGTCTGAAACATCACAAGTATTTTTATATATATAAATGTCATTTAATGTTTATTGCTGTCATCATCTTGGTATTAGAGAATACATTTTTAAGATAATTATGATAATGACAAATAATACTGATAAAGCAGTAGATAGTAATGATTAAAAATATATGTACTGTTTTTCAGTATTTAATTTTGTTCACACAAGTCCAAAGATTGAGTTTCTTTGAGTTCCAAACTTTTTTTTTCTAGTTAAAAGGTCAAGATAATTAAATTCCAAAATAATAAAAGGGCAAATTATAGTTTCAACCCTTAGTGGTTACAGAAACTCACTTTAACATATTGCAACTTTAAGCAATGAGTAAGCAGGACTGCACCTTTTCCTAAATCTGCATTCAATAATGTCACGTGGTGGCCTGAAAGTGGCCATAGTGGGAAGATTTACCCTGGAAATGAGCAAAACTATAATTGTGACCTTCATCTCACTCCCTTCCCCATTGGAGAGCTGGATGCTACACAATAAACAATACATCCCTGATTTAAAGGTCCACAGGAAGTACTGCTGTTTTTCTGACATAGATAAACACACAGCATATTTGTGGACCTTATAAGTAAAATTACTTAATTTCCATCCTTGGATATGATATAGTAGGTCATGAAAAGACAATGTGCCCACTTCAAAGCCAGGCATTCAATTAAATTATAAAATGAAAAAGATAACAGTGAGATGCATTTGCAACAATGACTAGAAAAGTGAAGTTCCAGAGAGTAGAGAGCCTTTCAGACTTTACTTCCAGAACCAGTTTTTTGTTTGTTTGTTTGTTTGTTTGTTTGTTTGTTTGTTTTATCAAGGTAATAAGCTTAAATTGAAGACTGTGGTTCACTACAAGGGGGAAAGAGAAACCAACTAAGTCCTTGCTACTTGAAGCTGGAGTTGTAGCCAGGAGTTTTGAGGATAGCACCATATGCTGGAGAGCTAGTACAAAACTTCTAAAAGGAGTAAATCTCCTACAGTCACAGGTGCTTTGGAAATAAATATTCTCTGTGGTAGAGCTAAGTTTTAAGCATATAGTAGTCTCACTTAGGGTATTTGTCAGGTTTGAAGTTTGTTGTGGTTATAGGCTGTCAACTATGCTGAGAACAGAGCTCCATCGCTAATACTCTTTCAGACCTAAGGGAGAAGCCACCATTGGACATGCTATTGAAAGTTCCAAAGGCCACATTTCAGGATTAGGACTGACCACAGAAAGACCAAATCTTATGCAAACTGCGAAATATCCTCAATTACAAACACTAAGTGGATTGATGTCATCTGTCCCTCACCCTACCTTCCTAATACAGAATATAAGACAAAAACTTGCCAGGGAAAGCTAATATCATCTGAGACCCATGGATAACTTACATGCAAGGTCTAGCATATAACTAAAAATTCCTATAAATGTGAAAAGTAAAGAAAAATTGACATTTATTCAAGTGGAAAAAAAACAGAATAGGAATAGACCCATTAGATGAGTGAGATATTAAAAGTGCAATACTTTGAAATATCTGTCAACATGTTACATAAAGTATGAAAAATTATGGATGACACAGAAGATAGCATAAATGGAAAACAGAAATCTGTAAAGAAAGATAAAATGGGCATATAGTGTTAAAAAACACCATACATGTGGTAAAAACTCAATGGCTGAGTATCAAATTAGAGAAAAATGAACAGAAAATTACTAAACCTGAAGGGAGATTAAAAGAAAACATCCCATTAGAGACTAAGAAGGAGAGAGGAGAGGTAATGAGGTAGACCAAACATTGAAGAAATAATAGAAGAAAATTTCTGATAGCTAGTATTAGTTATCAATTTATATATTGAAGAAACTCAGCCACCACAGCAGAATAAATACAAATAAAACTATAGTTAGACATATAATGGTTAAACTTCTGAAAAATAAAGACAAAAGGAATAACCTTAAAAAATATCCAAGGAAAAGACACATTCCCTCCAATGGGGGAAAGAGAGACTGAATTTATTTGACTTGTCACTAGAAATCATGGTCCTCAGAAGCAAATGGGGCAAATATTTACAGTGTCAAAATAAAAAGTAACTGCTAACTCAGAATTCACTACTCTAAACAATCAAACAAATGCCTTGAAGAATACTGTTGAAACATTCATAAATTAATTTTAAGACAAAATGAGGAAAGTTATTTCCAGCAGGCCTACAATAAAAGAAAAATAAATAAAACAAAGATGTGCTTTGAAAAATTCACAAAACTGAAATATCTTTGGAAAATTGATTAGAAAACAGAAATAAACTAATTTTTCATATCAGGAATGAAGAAAAAAATCAATGGGATTCTACACATTATCAAATCAATTAGAAGGTGTTATCTACTTTGTGCAAATAAATTTCCCAATTTTCATGAAATGGAGACATTTCTGAATAACTCCTTTTACAATAACTGTAAGAAGAAAAGATATAAACATGAGTAACTCTATATCTGCTAAAAAGAAAAGAAAAGCTATCTCTTTTTCTCTGTTTCTCTTACACACAACCCCTCTCCCCCACACACAAACACAATTAGGAATCAATGGCTTCATCGATAAATTTTTCCAGTATTTAAAATATTTATGGGGCGCCTGGGTGGCGCAGTCGGTTAAGCGTCCGACTTCAGCCAGGTCACGATCTCGCGGTCCGTGAGTTCGAGCCCCGCGTCGGGCTCTGGGCTGATGGCTCAGAGCCTGGAGCCTGTTTCTGATTCTGTGTCTCCCTCTCTCTCTGCCCCTCTCCCGTTCATGCTCTGTCTCTCTCTGTCCCAAAAATAAATAAATGTTGAAAAAAAAAATAATTAAAAAAAAATAAATAAAATATTTAGAAACAAGATCAGACTTCTCCAAACTCTTTCAAAGAATAGATAATGAGTGTACAATCTACTATTGATTTGTAAACATTGCAAGATTATTATACTAAAGGAAAATTACAGACCACCTCTGACATGAACAGATATAATAATCCTAAACAAAATATTATTAAATCAACTGATAAATGTCCATGTATGTATTCCTCAGTATGGAAAGATTACTGTTATATATTTCAAAATAGTAAGTTTAACTCATATGTTATTACTAAAGAGGAGAAAAATCAGATTATCCTAATAGTGAGTGATTTAACACATTTTCAGAATAAAATCACAGCAATATAGGAATTAGTTACAACTTTCTTAATCTGATAAACAATATTAATTAAAACCCTACTTTAGCATACCCACTAATATCTGTGCCACTGAGGTCTGGTATGAAAAAAGGACCTGTGATATTATCACTATGACTCAGTATTCTGTTGGCGAATAAAAAAAAAAATGCAATAAGAAAAAAATTACATATAAACTAGAATAAAGAAGTGAAATTGTTATTTGTGAAAACAGGATAATGTACTTGAAAAATCCAAAAGAATCCACAAACTATCCAAATTAGTGAATTTAATATAGAATTGAATATGTCTAACATATAAAAAATTGTAAATCCATACATCAATAGAACAAAAAATTTAAAGTACTATAATTTGTAATAGTCTCAAAAATATTAAATATCTATTAACAAATTTACAAGATGTACAAGAAGTTTAAACTATTATTTTTAACTATTAAGAGAAACTGAAAACTTAACTAGAAAAATATAGATGCCTATGAATGAGAATCAATACTGTAAACATGTTAGCTCTTCCTACATCATTGTATGCATTCAACATAATACCAATCAAAATTCTAAAACTGGGGCCTAAATTAATTACTGACTTAAAAATTTATACCAGAATTTTAAAAACCAAGAATAGCCAAGGCAATACTATAGAAGAACAAATCTGGAGAAATTACAGTATCAGCAATAAAGAACTGAGGAAGTAATTTGCCATTAAAAGGTAAGCAAAGCTATATTAACAGAGTGTTATATAAAGGTAGGGAAACTGACCATTAGAAAAGATTGAAGTGCCCAGAAGCAGAACCAAACATAAACTGTCACTTGATTTGTGACCAGGTTAACACGGCATTTCTATTAGAGAAAGATGGTCTTTTTAATATCTACTGAGTGAATTGGTTATTTATACAAAAAAAAAAGGGTATTTTAATCTTTACATCACACTTCACCTTAAAAGGAATTCAGATGGATTGCAACTCTAAATGCTAATGCAAAAACAATCAACATATAGAAAACATCACCTTGCATAGGCAAGGACTCCTTAAACATGGTATAAAAGATGTTAACCACAAAATCAACTAAGAGAAGAAAAAAGATAATCTTTTATGTTGGCCAACATAGTAAATATTTGCCATTTCTAATGTTCTTCATTCCTTTAGGAGTTTCTATCTGGTAATGTTTTGGTTTTTTTGCCTGAAGAACTTCCTTAGCTTTTTTTTTTTTTTTTTTTTTTTTTAGAGCAGGGCGCTGGTAAACTGACCAGGAATTCCTAATATCCTGGCCAGAACTCCATCTGTTTTATCTATCTAAAAATGATTTTATTTAATGTTAAAAGTAGAATAGACAGAATAATGGCCCACAAAGATATCCACTTCCTAATTCCTCTCAAGAGACAGGGCAAAAGGGACTGTAGGTAGGATTAAAAATTTATGAATCTTAAAATGGGGGTAGATCATTCTGGATTATCTAGTTACACACAATGCAATCACAAAAGTCCTTAGAAGTGAAACTGGCATCACAGTCAGAGGAGATATAATGCTAACAGTAAAGGTGTTAGCAGTCATAATTTGGCTTTGAAGAAAAGAGCTAAGGAATGTGGGCGTCCATACAAACTGGAAAAACAAGAAACTGGATTTCCCCCTGGTGTCTCCAGAAGAAATGCAAACACCTTTTTTAGTGTAGTGACATCTATTTCAGATTTTGGCCTCCAAAACTGTAGGACTAAAAACTTAACACTGAGTCTGTGGTGGGGCGCCTGGGTGGCTTAGTCTGTTTAGCATCCAACTTTGGCTCAGGTCATGATCTCACAGTTGGTGGATTCTGGCCCCTCGTGGGGGTCTGTGCTGACACCTCAGAGCCTGGATCTTGCTTTCTATTCTCTGTCTCCCTCTCTCTCTTCCTCTCCCTTGCTCGTGCTCTGTTTCTTAAAAATATACAAACATTAAAAAATTAAAAGGAAAAGAAAAGAAAAAACACGGAGTCTGTGGTAATTTGTTTCAATAGCAGTAGGCAACTATGAGGTTCACCTTCATTTTTTGCAGATTATTTTCACTGGCTATAAAGTTCATACTTTTTTTTTCTCTCTCTCTGAGCACTTTAAAGATATCATTTCATTGTCCATTAGCCTCAATATTTTCAAGGAGAAAATGGCCATCATTCATAGCTTTCCTGAACTGTATGTAATTTATCATTTATCTCTGTATCTTCAAGGTTGTTCTTGTTTTTCAGTTGTAGTTTTTAGGAGTGCCTTGATGTGGTTTCCTTGTCTTTATCTTGCCTGTATTTGTATAAAATTCTTGAAACTTTAAATGTTTTTCCCCAAATTTGGGAAAATTTTAGTTACTATTTCTTAAAATACTGTGTATTATGTGTAATGTCCTTCTTACACTATAACTGCATATGTGTTAGACTACTTGATATTGTCGCACAAGACAATGGACACTGTTAAATATTTTTTCCAGTTTTGTACCTCTCTTCTAGTGGAATGGTTTCTATTGATCTAATTTTTTTGCTGACGCTGTCATTTGCCACCTTTAATTACTTTTAAGCTCAACCATTTTCAAAAATTATAGATAATGTACTTTTAAATCCTAGAATATTCATTTATCCCTTTTTTAAATATTTATTTAGAAAGAGGGGAGGGGAGAAGGGCAGAGAGAGAGATTAAGAGAATCTTAAGCAGGTTCCACAGTCAGCACAGATCCCAATGCAGGGCTCAATCCCATGACCCTGGGATCATGACCTGAGCCAAAATCAAGAATCAGATGCTCAACTGACTAAGCCCCCAGGTGCCCCCTCCATTTATCCTTCTTTTATCTCTTTTACTTTTTTTTTAAAGGTTTATTTATTTTTGAGAGACGGGAGGGGAGGGCAGAGAGAAGGGGAGACAGAGAGTCCCACGCAGGTCCTGCCCTGTCAGCACAAAGAGAGATGCAAGACTAAAACTCACAAATGATGAGATTATGACCTGAGCCAAAAAGGAAATGGATGCTTAACTGACTGACCCACCCCAGTGCCCCTATATTTGACTTCTAAGCTTAAATTTCTTTTTTTTTTTTAGTATTTATTTCAAAATTTTCTTTATTTTCTTGGACATATTTATAACAATTGCCTTAAAACCTTAGTCTTAATTACAACTCTTGTCGTTTTGGTTCTTATTTCTATTGATTTGTGTGTTTTTTTGGCTATGGGTCACATTTTCCTACTTCTCACATGTCCCCTCATTTTATTTTTCCATTGTCCACATACTTTGTGGAAATTCTGGATTCTTTTATCTACCTTTATAAACTGTCAACTTGACTAGACTAGAACTAGGAACTCTTTTTCCCTCTAGTGGTGACAGTGGAAAACTTACATTTCCTTACCTCAGCTGCTGTCTTCTGCATGGCTCCTTAAAGTCTTCACTATCCATACCTAATCCAGAGGTCTAGCAAGGGCTGGAGTAAAATTTACAAGTTTTAAAAAATTTTTCCCTTTGTGTCTCCTTTTTCAGATTTTTCTCCTCACTTCCAATTACTGTACAAGCCCTGAATTCTATTTTATGAGTCAAGACTCATGAGATGTACATTTCTGCTTTAGAAATGCTATATGAACTGGAAGTCCTCATAAGTTAAAAGCTAACAAATGCAAATCTCACTCAATGAATCTACCAATTTTTATAGGTTCACTCTCTTCCACATTTTTTTGTTTTTTTTTCCACTCCTAAACCTTAAATACTTTCATATTTTTTCAAAGTTCATACAAGTTATTCTGAGTCTAATATTACCTGAATAAGAATTGTGTCACCACAATAGTGACAAATGGACTAAATTAAAATATATTCTTTTAATGAAAATGATATCATTAACTATGTGAAAAAGAAAGCCTCAGTGTGAGAGAAGATATTTTCAATATCTATTTCTGAGAAAGACTTATATCCAGCATATATAAAGAATTTTTATTCATCAGTAAGTCATAAAAAAATTAAAAATGGGCCATAGGCTTGAAAAGACAGTTCTCAAATATGACATCCAAGTGGCCAATGCATATAAGAAAAAGTGGTAAATTTTATTCATTATTAGGCAAATGCAAATAAAAACCACAAGGAGAAACCATTACGCACTCACTAGAATTGTAAAAATTAAAGAGAAAGAAAACAACGTTTATGAGAATGTGCAACAACCAAAACTCTCTCACATTTAAGGGAGTAAGAAAGTAAACTCTTTGGTGATATCTACTAACGTTGAATATCTATGTATCCTATGATCTAGGAGTTCTACTCCTAGGCCTATACCAGATAGAAGTGCATACCTATCCTCACTACAAGAGATTCTCTGGAATGGTGACATCAATATTATACTTAGTATCTATTTGGGAAGGATTCGATAACCACCAATTGTATAGTATTTACTGTTTATTTACCCAATTATATATTATATAAAAGTAATAATGAACTATAACTGCACATAGTATTCATGAATCTCACAAACATGTTAACTAAACTAGGCACAAAGGACTACATAATGTATTAGATAAAGGAAAAAAGTTATTTATGAAAAAGATGTATAAGTTGCAAAAACTGATCAATGCTGTCAGCAGTCAGGTAATAGTTCATTGGGGGGTGACATTTAGTGAACAGAAGGAAGTGTGACAGTATCTGGTGGTGCTAATATCAATGAAGTCCTTAAAATATTTAAATACTGTGTATATCTAATTTAAAACTCATGTTTTAAAACCTCCTCTGAGAAAGACCTAAGATTCAAATGAATTACACAGATTAAATATAATAAGCTCTAGATTTTGTTTTAATAATCATCACTGATTTGGATTATCAATCACAGCTGTTGATTTTATGCATCTTGTTTATAAGCTTAAGCTTTGTAATTTTTCACAAAACATAACATCTTTCCACCGTATTTTTCCTGCCCTATTTTTATAACATCTATTTCCTCATCTATCTACCTAGTAAATTTACCTAGTAAACAATGAAATCTTATACTCCAATTACTCCAAAGAAATCAAAATTATAAAGTGAGCAGTGTTTTTAAAGGTTAGTATGTTCCCTCATTCCTTTTTTTAATGTTTGGCACATCTGTATCAGAATTTTCAATGTTCAAGTCTTCAAAAACTGTCTATCTTTCAAGCGTTAGGAAGGGCATTTCAAAACAACATACCCTTCTATTATTTTCCACTTTACAAGTCCACTTTCCTCCCCCCTCCCTAAAAGGGCCCTAAACCCTTCAGGCCTTGAATCATGTCACTATCATTCCAGCTAAAGGGAACTGGAGAGCACTCCCCTGGGTTCCTATTAACACCTGCTACTTAATCAGCCAGAGGGGCTGTTGGTGACTGATGGCAGAGTTCCATCCATCCCTCTGCCCTACCTCCCCAGAGGCTGTACCACCATTGCAGCCATCCCTGCCTGGGGAGTGAGAGTAAAAGAAATTGGGCAACACAGAGAGTTGGAGAAATACATCCAATTGTTCAAAAGCTGGAATTTGTTAGTAGTAAATTCCCAGTTATAAATTTGCAAACCAAGACGATGCAGCTGTGGAATGTATTAGCTACAAATCTGTAATTTTTCAACTTTCAGATTCATAAATATTTTAGGTATTGTACAAATGCAGCGGCAAATAGTAACAGAGGCCTCCCTGGATAGAAGGTTACTACAGATAAGATGTATGTGACTAAACGTAGGGGGGCCTTACATTTTGAACGAGGAATAAGTTTAGCAGTGCAGCCATCTCTAATTTAGACTGTTTTCTTAATCTGCTGCCAGGGGACCATGCTGGGTGATTCACAGTAATGAACTCCACCTGGATGTTCTGTAAATCTGAAAAAGAGAACTGCAGCCTAGTAACTATTGTTACCACAGATCTGGTTGAGTGAGCTCTAATTTGATCATTATGTGACCATCCCACCAAGGAACCATGAGAAATCGGGGAGACTACCATTCCATGAGAGCGCAAGAAAGACTGTTTATTTAAGTAAGATTATTATCAAATAAAACCTATATTAAGAATAAAAAACAGAAACATTTGTAGAACAATAAAAATAAATTAATACTAAATATTTAATCCTGGACCAGTGGATCATCGTGTGAGTTTAAAGGGATCAGGATTTTTCAACAGTAAAAAATGTAATATGAATTTTCTTGACAAAAGATGTTTAATAAAATTGTTTTGACACCATTATACAACCAATGGCAGTTAATCTGCTGGTAACTATAATACTTGCAACATCTAGGCTTATATAAACAGTACACTAAATTATACATTATAATGTATTGCATAATAAAATACGTTGAGCAGATATATATACATAATATTACGTTATATATATTATATACATATAAATAATATAATATATAAATAATATAATGCATATAGTTTTGTAACAGTAACGAAATGCTATCTATATCCTGTAAAGCACAAGCTGGACTATATGACTTGAATTTATTTCTTTATTTCTGACTGAAATTCTTGATCACTATCTTAATAAAGCAATTTGAGAACAAGGCCATGGCCACTGCTGCTGCCTCTGTTGCTTTATTAAGGCCCTTGGAAACCAACCTAGAACAAGTTCTATCAAAAAATAGGCCATTGGTTGATCTTGCTTCTCTCTGTTACTGAAATTAATTTTCTGTCCATTTCTTGTTACAATTCTCGTTCAATTTACTGGATATTTATTGTATCTTCTTGTCCACCTTCCCTTCCCCCAATAATAAAACAAATATAAGGCACATGTTTTCCTGGATAACCGCCCCTCCCTTATTT
Organism: Lynx canadensis; assembly: GCF_007474595.2. NCBI lineage: Eukaryota > Metazoa > Chordata > Mammalia > Carnivora > Felidae > Lynx > Lynx canadensis. The sequence continues at coordinate 154,761,178 of NC_044303.2, read as the reverse complement.
GGAATCCTGGTAGTTTGAGTGATCATTTGGGACATATGTCAGATTTACCTGGTTTATAAGCTATATGAGCCAATAGAGAATTCACTCAGTCATTCAATTCATTCATGCATTTATTCATTAATTTTTTCTTATTAAGTTCTGGTTGAATTTCAGTTGAATCTTAATAATATTCTGCTATACTGTTGGATAAATCCTTTCCGATCACAGTGGACATAGGATTCTAATGCCCAGATTTGTTAGTTTGTGTTTATGTGTGTACACTTGTGTGGGTAGATAATCTGAAAGACATAACAGAGCCAATTATCAGGCCCATGGTTACCCTTTTTGTGAATCAGATTTTAATATACATGGTATTTTCTAAAAACTATGGGTACCCGTATTCTGATTAATTTTACAAAGTAATTAAAAGATATTCAGTCAATGCTGAGTATTTTGTATTCAATCAATAAAGGAAATACCTGTCACAAGGGAGAATGCATTCTTGTTACTGGAAATTTATTAGTAAAGACTGATCATCCCATGGTGGGTGTTTTGTAGCTGGGATGCTCACGATAGATGACATTCAGATTAGATGATCTTTGATATTTCTTTCAACACAGGTATTTTTGATTAATAAAAATTCATAGTTTGTAAATATTAGAGATCTCTAGGCACCAGGCAGAAATGAAAAATAATGAGCAAATATTTGGCCTTAACATTTAAGTAGACTTAGACCAAGTCAAATAGAAAAAAGTACAAAAGTAAATCAAAGTAATATGTCAACAAATTGAATAATATGTTTTAGCTGCATATATAAATGCTAAAGAGATTTTCACAAAATAGTTAATGAATAAAGATTTCTGGGAGAATTTAATTTTGAGCTCATCACAGTAATAACACATTAACTTCAGAAATTCTTCCCAAACTCTAGTCCCTCAAACTTTTCAATTCATATTTTTTCCATTATCCATGTATATTACCCACAAACATAGTGTAAACCACTTTTTCTCTTGGATCCACTGATATCTGGAGATATCATACAGAACTGTTTCTCAACTAAGTAAATGGCAACTTCAAATCCTATTGGCTGTAGATTTAAAATATAACTATATTCTAATCACTTCTTGTCAACTAAAAGACTAATGGGGAAAAATACACAAATCTAACATACTTAAAACTTTAATACTCCTCTCTCTCTCAATAATTCGTAAGGATATAAAAAGAATGTAAGGATATAAAAAATGAAACATTTACAACCGTAATGACCCAACGCATTATTTTTTAAGACTATTTTCTTAGAGAAATATTAGGTTTATAACAAAGTTGAGAAGAACAAAGAGTTCTTGTTTCTGCCCTACACATGCATAGCCTTCCTCATTATTAACATCATTCACCAGAATGGTCCATTATCATCAAAAGCGAACCTACAATGACACATTATAATCACTCTAAGTCCTATCTTTGGAGTGGTGCATTCTATGAGTTTGAGCAAAGTAAAATGACATATAATAATTATTACATCATATAGAGTATATTTATTTCCCTAAGAATCTTCTGTTCATTTCTATCTGATCCCCACCTCCAATACCTGTCAACTACTTTTTAATGTCTCTATAGTTTTTTCTCTGAATATTATATAGTAGAAATCATACAGTATGTAACTTTTACACATTTCCTTTTTCTAATTAGTAATACACATTTAAGATTCTTCTGTGTTTCTTCATGGCTTGCTACCTCTGTTCTTTTTACTATTTAATAATAATCAATTTCCTGGATGTACCATAGTTTACTTGTGCACCTACTGAATGATATCTTGGTTGCTTCCAAGTTTGGGCAATTAGGAATAAATACATCATAAACATTAATGTGCAATTTTTTATATGGACATAAGTTTTCAATTTTTTGGATAAATACCTAGGAGGGCAATTGCTGGACCATGTGGTAAGGATATGTTTAGTTTTGTAAGAAAATGCCAACTATGACCCAAATTCTTGCATGTTATTTTCAACTATGGCAGGAAACACATTATTTTTAAGTGCATATGGAACACTTACCAAGACAGACCCTGTGCTAATCCATAAAACAAGTCTCAATCAAGCTCAAAAGATTGAAATGATAAAGAATATACTTTCAGAACTTAAAAGACACTGAATTAGAAATAATAAAATATATGTAAACACACACACATTTTAAAGATTAAACAATACAATTCTTAATAGTCCATGAGTCAGAGTAAAACTAAAAGATTGGGACACATTTTAAAGCAAATGATATAAAAAAACACAATGTATAAAAATCTGAAATTTTGTTAAGAGCTGAAAATAAAAAATAGTAATTTTAATGTTTCTGGAAACAAATTATTTAATCCTTCTTCAAAGGATGCAATAAAAAAACAAAATGAACAAAAATACATGAAAGAAGCAAACACATAGGTAAAGAAGACAAATCATTGAGATAGAAAATAGCACTGAAAATCAAGAAAGTCAAAAGTTGATTCTTAAACAAAAATTAATAAAATAACTACCTTGCAAGAATGATCAAGTAGAAAAAGGGAATAACGACTATCAACAAAAAAGATGGAATATCTCTGTAGAAGTTCAAGAGATTAATTAATATTAGATGAATAATACCCATAGACATTTCATTATATTATATTATATTTTTTTACAACTATGCAACACAGTTTGTTAGGCAAAAATCCTCAAAAAATACTGAGCAAAATTTACATAAAATATTAATAGAATCAAGCAATATGTAAAAATATAATATATTAATACTCTGATAAACATAGAAATATTCTCTGTGGCTTCTCCCATCAAGATGTCTTAGACTTCTTTTCTTTTTCCTAAGAAATGAATCACCCAAGAAATTTTCTCAGTCCATAAAAACTTGTCCAGAGAAACTTGGGTAATCCAGAGAAAGTTCTGATGTAGTCACATGAGTGAGTCCAGGAAAACCAACATAAAACTACCCCACCAACACACAATATAAACAATAATAAATCATTGTTTTGAGCTATCACATTTTAGAGTACTTTCTTATTCCAAGCCTGAATAAATGATAAAATTAAAAGATGAAGTAAAACTATTTCCAAATGACATGACTCTCATGAAATAAGCTAGAACATAGAACTAGTAAGTAAAGTGAGTAACATTACAGGATACGAGATCAACAAAGTAAAATCAATTTTGTTTCTAGCAAAGGACAATTATATTGAAGTTAAATACTAAATACCATTTATAACAGCATAAAAGTAAAAAAAAATCTCTTAAGGTTAAGTATAAGAAAAGATGTGCAAGACTCATGTACTGAAAATATAAAACACTGTTTAGAGAAATTTAAAAGACCCAAATAATGCAAAGGCATATTGTGTTTATGATATGAAGTCTCACAACTTTTAAAATAAAAAATTTTCCTTGATTGGTCTATGGATACAATATAGTGCTAATCAGTATCTCAGCAGATGTTTTTGAAGAAATTGACAAAGTGATTCTAAAATATGTATGAAAATGTAAAGCATCTGAAATAGTCAAAACAACTTAAAGACCTATAATAACGAAAACAAGTTTAGAAAAGAACCAAGTCAGAGAATTTAAACTACTTAACTTCAGTGTTATAAAATTATAATAATCAAGGGAATTTTGGCATAACAGATCACTAATGGAAACTAGAGTCTAGAAATAGATTCACACATGTATGGCAAATGGATATTTTAAAAGTTCTATGGAAAAAGACAACCATTTTAACATGTACTGCTAAAACCACTAGTTACATATATGCAAAAAAATCTTTGAAACTATATTTATTGCCATATTTAAAAATTACTTAAAATGAAAAATAGTGTAAATCAAAAGCTACAAAACTTTTAAGATGAAAATAGAAGGTATTTTTAACCTTATCTTAAGACAAATAGTCTTTGTTGTACCCAAACCATGTACCATGACAAACATAAATAAAACATTAGATTTTATCAATATTAACAAGTTTTGCCATTTGAAAGTCATTTGAAAAAACAAGAATACAAGCCATATACTTTCAGCAAATATGAAACATTTATAAATAGTGTATCTGGTAAAATGAATATATCCAGAATATATAAAGAAAACCCAAAACTCAATAATTGAAAAAGTAAATAGCAGAATTCGTTATCATTTCCACATGTGAGGAGCTAGAAGTTACCACTTCAACCCCAAAAAACAAGTAAAAACTGCATAGGCTGAAAAATGAACTCTTCTTGGTTCATTCACAAAAGAGTAAAGGACACAGGGAAAACCACTGCTTCTAAGTCAGGACATACAGAAGATGAATATGGAAGTCTCAACTTACCAGAGTAGAGTTCACAGGCAGAAACCACGTAGTAAACTAGTACTGTAGTAGGAAAACCTGAAATGTAATTGAAAAATTGGTGTAGGCTTAATGTGAACAAATCTCATGGTTAAAGGCACCAGGGGGTTCAGTCAAGACCCGGGTGGAAAATATTGTCAAATTTACTACAGAAACTTGACCAGGTTTCCATAGTACATATGGAAGAAAAATTCCCTTCTGCTTTTGGCATGGAAATGAGAAAAAAACAAAAAAAACAAAAAAAAAAAACAAAAAAAAAACGTTTTTAATTATAGAGTACTTTATTCTTCCCTAAGGAGCAAGGCCTTCCCTAAGAGTACACTAGTTAACCAGTCCAACCACTATGTTGGACTACTGTTAAAATTTAACTATCCCAAGGGGAGGGAAATACCCAACTCCAGTCAGCTCTACCCATTCTGCACCATCTAAGAGGGGAGAAAAGTCCTGAGAAACTCTTGTTAAGTTCACAGTCCAGAAGCGCAGGGATCATTTAAACACTGTAACCTCATCATAGGACTATAGAACACTTCTCACAATCCTACATTTCACCAACGCATCACCAAAGGCCAATTTATAAAAGTCCCTTTACCCAGTATATCATGTACAGCTACCAAGAAAAAACTAAAAGGTGTAAAAAAAGAACACACACACACACACACACACACACACACACACACACACACACGAAGGAATAGAGCAACTATCAGAACCAGACATGGCAGAGATGTCAGAATTAGCAGAGTGGGAACTTAAAACAACTATAATTAACATGCTAAAGTCTCTAATGAGTAAAATACACAACACACAAGAACAGATGCGCAATGTAAGCAGAGAGAAGGAAATGCTAAGAAGCAGCTAAAAAGAAATGCTGAAGGTAAAAAGCATTGTAATAGAAACAAAGAAGGTCTTGGATGGGGTTATTAGTAGACAAGATGCCACTCAGGGAGGAATTTCTGAGTGAGAAGATCAATAGAATCTATGAAAACAGCACATAGAAGACTGGGGAAAAAAAGAAGAACTAAGACAATAGGACAACTACAAAAGGTATAACATGTATATAATGGGAATACTAGCAAAAAGAAATAAAGAAAGGAATAAATAAAATATTTGGAAGAATAATAACAGAAATTCCCTCAAATTAATGTCAGGCATCAAGCCACAAATCCAGGAAGCTCAGAGAGCACCAAGCAGAACACATGTCCCAACATTTAACACCTAGGTATATCATTTCCAAGCTTGAGAAAATCTAAGATAAAGTAAAAATCCAGAAAGGAGTCAGAGGGAAATACACCTTATACATAGAAGACCAAAGGCGGGAACTATCCATACTTATTCTCAGAAAGTATTCATGCAAGAAAGGAGTGGAGTGAAATATTTTAATTGCTGAGAGAAAAGCTATTAACCTAAAGTTCTCTACCCTGCAAAGTTGTCCTCATACGTGAATTAAGTCATAAAGGAATTTGTTATCAGTTGACCTACTTGGCAAGAAATGTTAAAAGATTTTCAGAGAGGAAGAAAATGATATAGGTGAAAACTCAGATCTGCATAAACAAAGGAAAGCCACTGAAGGGTAAGCGAAGATAAAATAATTTAATTTTTATTATTCCTAATTTGACAGTAAACAGTTTGTTTAAAATAATATAATGAAAACAATGTAATTGATTATGTATGCTTATGTACATAGCATGCTTATATACGCTTATAAGCAAAATGATGACAATGAAAGAATGAACAAAATGGGAAAATTAGGATATTTGAGTTATTATAAGGTATTCACACTACCTGGTAATCTAATGTTATCTGAAAGTGGACTTGAATAGCTATAAATATATATTGCAAACACTAGGGCAACCATTATTTTTTAATGGAATATTACTGATATGCTAAGAAAGAGATTAAATGGAATCAGAGAATTCTCAGTTAAAAACCACAAAAGTCAGAAAAAGAGTGGAAGACTAAAACAAGAATTAAGAACAAAGACAGAAATCATTAAAAAGTAATGAATATGGTAGATATTAGTCCATATATATCAATACTCAATTTGAAAATCAATAGTCTAACAGTTAAAAGAGATTAACATAATAGATTAAAAAATGACTCAAGTATATGTTGTTTACAAGAAACCAACTTTAAACATGACAACACACATAGATTAAAAGTAAATGGATGAAGGAAAATATGCTAAGTTAACACTAATTAAAAGAATTCAGAAACAGTTATATTAATTTCAGGAAGCAAACTGCCAAGTAAGGAAAGTTATCAGGGATAAAAAATGGGTGTGTATTTATAAAGAGATCAATTCTCCAAGATGACAAAACGATCATTAACCATGCATCCAAAAAAGGAGTCTCACACTATGTGAGACAAAAGCTAATAAAATTACAAAGAGAAATAGATGAATTCACTATCATGGTTGGGAATTTATCAACATCCCTCTATCAGAAATTACTGGACCCAGCAGGCAGAAAACCAGTAAGTACATAGTTGAACTCAATACCATCAATCAAACTGGATATAATTGACATCTAAAGACTACTTCATCCAACGATAGCAGAATACACATTCTCCTCAAACTCACATAAAACATTTTCCAATACAGACCACATTCTGGGTCACAAAACACATCTTAATATATTTAAAAGAATGGAAAACAACATATGCTTTCAGATCACAAATGAATTAAACTAGAACTTAATAACACAAAGGTAACTGGCATATGCCAAAATATGTGAGATTAAACAACACACTTCTAAACTATACACCATCCAAGAAGAAATACTGAGAAATTTAAAATTTGGGGCATTAAATAAAAATGAAAACAATTTATCAGAATGTGTGGGATGCAGCAAAAGCACTGCTTAGAGGGAATATTGCAGCATATAATGTATCCATTAGAAAAGAAGATATAAAACCAATAATCCAAGTGTTCACTTTGGGAAATGAAAAATAGGAAAGCAAATCAATCCAAAGTAAACAGGAAAAAACATAATAGCAAAAACAGAAATCAGTGAAATTGATAACAGGGGATCAATAGGGAAAATCAGCAAAACCAAAATCTAGCTCCTTGAAAATATCAATAAAACAGATACAGTAGTCAGGTTAAGGAAAGAAAAGAAGGGCACAAATTACTAATATCACAATTGAAAGAGGAAGGACCAATAAGGTTTCTATGGGCATTAAAAGAATCATGAAGAAATATTCTGAACAACTCAAGCCTGATAGCCTGCAGGAATTGGAATTCCTTGAAAGTCATAGGCAATTCAAAATTCACATAGGCAATCTGAACAGGCCTATATCTATTAAAGAAATTAAATGAATAATTAATAACCCTCCAAAACAGAAAGCACCAGGCCCAGACAGTTTCAATGGTGAATTTCACCAAACATTTAAGGAAGAAATTATACCTATTCTCTGTATCTCTTTAATAGGATAGAAGAAGAGGCAATACTTTGTAACTCATTTTATGAGTTATCTTAGCTCTTAATATCAAAATCAAACAAAGACATTGCAAAAAAAACAAAACCCTTATAAAAAAGTATCTCTCATGGACAGAGATGTAAAAATCCTCAAAAGAATAACAAATTGAAATTAATACAGTATAATAAGAATTGTAAATCATGATTAAGCAGTGTTTATCCCAGATATGCAAGGCTGTTATATACTTGAAATTAATGAAGGTAATCCATCACATCAATAAGCTAAAAAAGAAAATCATGTGTCCATATCAATGGATGCAGAAAAAGTATTTGATAAAATCCACAGCCATTCATAATGAAGACTCAGTAAACTAGCAATAGAGGGAACTTACCCAACTGAATCAAGATCTACAAAAAACCTAGAGCTTCCATTATACATAAGAAAACTAAGCTTTCTCATTACAATCAGTAACAAAGCAAGGATGTCCCCTCCCACAAGTCATTTTCAACATCATACTGGAAGCTCTAGCTAACGCAGTATGACAAGCAAAGGAAATACAAAGTATACAGATTGAGAAAGACCTAAATCACGCTCCTTGGTTTTTACCCAAAGGAGTTGAAAACTTATGCACAAAAATACACACATGAATATTCATAGCAGCTTTATTCATATTTGCCCAAATTTGGAAGTTACCAAGATGCCCTTCAGCTGACGAGTGAATAAACTGTGGTATATCTACAAAACTGATTACTATCAAGTGTTAAAAAAAAGTGAGCTATCAAGCCCTGAGGAAATATGGAAGAACCTTAGGTGCATATTATTAGGTGAAAAGAAGACAATCTGCAAAGGCTATCTACTGTAAATTTCTAACCACATAACATTTTGGGAAAGACAAACTGTGAAGAAAATGAAAAGATCAGTGGTTCCCAGGGCTTGAGGTGGTGGATAGAGAAGATTATATAGATTGAGTACAGAGGATTTTTAGAGGAGTGAAAAAACTCTTTTATGATACTAAAGTGGTAAATACACCTCATTACATACTTTTCCAAACCCATAGAGAATAAAACACAAAGAATGAACTCAAAAGTAAACTATGGACTAGGGTGATTATTGATGTTTATTAATGTAGTTACATCAGTTGTAACAAATCCATCACTTTGGTAAGGGATGCTAATAATGGAGGACTATATACATATGTGGGGTTGCAGTATGTGGGAAGCATCTGTACCTGCCCCCAATTTTTCTGTGAACCTTAAACTGCTTTAAAAATAAAAATATAATAATGATCAAAAGATTTGAACATATTCTCAATCAAAGCAGATATATAAATGCACATATAAATGCAAGCACATTAAAAAGGGTTACCACTAATTATTAGGTAAACTTTAATTTCAATCACAGTGTGTTATCTACCTTTTAGAAATTCTCCAATTAAAAAGACTGACCACATGTAGTGTTGGTGAGAACTGGAAGCTTATACACTACTGGAGAGAACTAGTAAGAACTGAGTGCTTATATACTACTAGACAAAATGGAATGGTAAAATAATTCTGCACAAGAGTTTGCCTATTTATTAAAAAGCTAAGCATGCATCTGCCATATCCTTTAACCTTTCTACTCTTTGTTATTTGCCAAAGATAAAGGAAAGCATATGTTTAAAGATTTCTCACAAATGTACACAGAAGCATTTTTCCTAAATAACTAAAACGTGGAAGAACCTCAAATGTCCACCAACAGAATAATGAATAATCCATGGTATATTCATGCAGGAAATTACCAATCGGTATTAACATGGACACTGATTAATGCAACAATATTGACCACCAAAAAAAGAAAAATGTGATAAATGAAAAATAGCCAGACACCATAAGTGTGTCTTATTGTTCCATTTCCATGAAATTCAAAACACTTAGTAGTACTCTACAGAGAGAAATCAGAACACGAGTTACCTGTGGAACCAGCAGGAAAACTGACTAGAAGGAAGTACAAGGGAACATCCCAGAGTAAGTACAGTGTTCCCTATGTTGATATGCTTACATGAAATGAAAAACTCAGTAAACTGTACAATGTCTGTGCACTTGAATGGATATAATTTTATCTCACTGAAAGAAGAAAACATATGTGATAATAAAATATTTCAATAAATGGACCATAAAGAAATGTACCTAAACATGGAACCAGAGGGTAAAATGATGCAGAATAGAAAACAAATAATAGAGAATTACAATTTCTATCCAAGAGGTCCCTTAATCGAAGTATTAGCAGTTCCATCAAAAGAGAACGAATGTAACGAGTAAGAAGTAATTATCAAACTAGCAAATAAACAAACAATATAAGACTTTTTACTTGGACAGAGGATATTTTTAAATTTTTATTTATTAATTTGGTAGAGAAAGAGAATGAGAGCTAGCGAGGGAGGGGCAGGGAAGGAAAGAGAGAATCCCAAGCATGGAGCCTGACAGGGGGCTCAGCTCAATCTAATCACTGTGAGATCATGACCCGAGCCAAAATCAAGAATCAGGTGCTTAACTAAGCCACCCAGGCACCCCATCATATCTAATATTTAATTACAGAGACTCTAAAGCCCTAATTCCTGGGTTAAATTTCGGCTACCACTGATTATGCAACTTCTAGCAAATTATTTAACCTCTATATTCCATGTTTCCTCATCTTTAAAAAATGAAAAACAAATAGTACCTCCTTTACTGTTATGTTGTTTTAAGGATCCCGCAAGTTCAGATATATAAGGCATTTTGAGTAGCATCTGGAGTTGATTAAGCACTACGCAAATGCTAGTTTTATTAGCGTTGTTGTTGCTACTTCTCTTGTTAAAGGAAATACATGGATTTAAAAAATTAAAAATATCATTAAATACGCAGTAACCCAAATAAAAACAACAGACTCCCATCAAAATACATTGCCATAAAATTTCAGAAGCCTAAGAACAAATGGAAAATGATAAACCTTCCTAAAATATTGAAAGAGAAAAAGGGGAGAAGGAACCTGATCACTTATAAAGGTTTTTAATCACAATTGCATTAAAATTTTTTAAAGCTGTGCTGTAATATAGAATATAGTACAGAATAAAGTATGAGAGCAAATATAAATATTTCAGGCATGCAAGAAATTTCTCACCAGATAAATTAATGGAAAAATGAAGAACAAAGTGAAATATATAAGAATAAGGAAAAATATAATCCGCTAAAAGAGAATTCTTATGAGAAATCTTGTGACAAACAATAGGACCAGGGAGTACTGGATACAGACCAGGGCAGGAGGTAGAGTATTTTAAGAGGTGTTTTCAAGAAAAAAAAGATTAATTTTTTTAAATGTTTATTTTTGAAAGAAAAAAAGAGAGACAGAGTGCAGTGGGGGAGAGGAAGACACAGAATCTGAAGCAGGCTCCAGGCTCTGAGCTGTCAGCACAGAGCCCAATGTGGGGCTCGAACCCACTAACGGTGAGAACATGTCCTGAGCTGAATATAGTAACTTAAACGACTGAGCCACCCAGGCACCCTGGAAATAAAAGAGATTTTGTGCACCTGACATAATTCTAGAAATAGTGGAAGAACTATTGGACTTCAATTTAAAAAAAAAAAAAAGTTATTGCAAAAAAAAGAACTAGTTAAAATTGCTCTTAAAAATCATCCTGAGAAATAAAATACATTACTATTAACTACTTTGATCATCAGTAAGAAATATTTATGTAGTCATAATACTGTTTGTTAACATTTGACCTAGAATCAATCTATAAAAGTCAAGGGGAAAAGTCATTTAAGAAGTGAAAGCAATTGGAAGATGAAACAGGTAAATTCTAGAAGGGCTAATACCCTTCTCTTAAAGTGTCAGGATTTAAGAGATCACTCTGTAGTGAATAGAACAAAAATAAAGGAGTTAACTATATCCTTTCAAGTTCCAATAAACAATAAAATAGCTAAAAATAGTGATGTGAATATATTGGGATGAGGGAGAAGAGACAAGAAGAATCAAAGCAAACTATATATATCAATTTCAATAAATTGAAATTTATTTTTATCATTTAGAAGTACACTCTAAGAAACAATAATAATAAAGTTAAAAGTGGTACCTCCCTCTGGCAGTTGAGTGTAACAGAGCAGGGCACTGTATTTCATTGTAATCTTACTATATATCTACTATTTATCTGTACACATGCATGTATTTCATAGATGTGAGAAAAATTACTGAAGATACTACAAAGATATAAAATGTTAGCTAGTGAGTACAGAAGATGACAAATTAAATGGAATAGAGCTCACAAACATAAAAATATACGAATAACATTTATGATTATATTAAAGTCAGGACTTCAAGTCTGTGTTGAAAATATTAATTATAATATTGGGACAATGTTATCTATATGATGGAAGGTCTAAGTTTAGATCCTTATATCATACAGTACTCAATAATATATCTCAGACAGATTTCAGAAATTATTTTTTTAAATACTCTTCAAGTATTGAAAAAAAATGTAAGGGAACTATTTTTTACAATTTGGGATGGAGAAGACCTTCCTGCTCAAGAAGAATGACCCAACCGCAAAGAAAGACTGCAGGGTTGATTACTTTAATATTGTGCACTTCTGTTTAAAAGTAGCCATAAACAATGTTAAAAAGCATGTAACAGACTGGAATATAATACTGGCAACATAAATAACAAATAATATCTGTAAAAATAAAATTGTCCATGACATCAACATAAAGACATGAAAACATTATCCACCCAGCTAATATTCAATGAAATGTAAGTTAACACAATGTTATTGTTTCACTGAAAGTTTTGACCAAAATGAAGTTTAGGAAAAAGTCCCCTGCATAACCTCTTTTGCTTGGTTCTTTTTTATAAATTGATAACTCTGCATGTCTCATATGGGAATTGATGTAACTAAACTTTCTTTCTTGTAGGGACTGATTTGGGAGAATTATATTTTTTATTAAGAAATTATTACATGTTTTCAAATTAGTTTTATTGTACAAAATAATGTCTTATAAAGTTGTAAGCAATTTTCTGACATTCAGAGGTTACTTTCTCCTTACTTATTATTTTATATATATGTGATTCCTTTCCCATTTTCTTGACTCAATTTCTGTATGGTTCATATTTTAATGATTTTAAAGTATTTCTGTTTAATTATTGGCTTGTTATTTGTCTTATTTTGAATATTTTATTATTTTCTAGCTCCTCTTTTCCTTTCGTTCACTTTTCATTTAATACTTTTTTATTTTTGCATTAATTCATTTATTCCCTTTTCTGATAAATATTTAATACTATCAGTTTTCTACTGCACTCTGCTTAATTGTATCCTTAGATTTTGATACAGAGATTTTCACTGCTGTTATTTTTAGGACTTCCTCAATTTCAGTTTTCATTCTCCTTTGATGCAAGTCTTGTTTAATGAACAGTTTTGAAAGTTTTCTTGGAAGGGTTTTGTTTCTTGTATAATTTTATGATTAACTTATAGTTTTATTATCATTTAAATACCATTCTTGGTATTATTTCTACTTTCTAAAAGAATACTTGTTCTGATAACTTAAAAAGTAGCAATTTGGGGGAAATACACAAGACAAACTTTAAAAATCTGCTTATCTTTCATATCTTCTACCCTCCTCGTTCTATTAACACTCTACTACCCCTTCATAGAAACATACACAAAGGGAAGCTAGAATCTCGTTTATTGCTTTAGCTTTTGTATTAAATATTTGGAAATATTTTTATTAATGGAGAAGTAATAAGCATAACATGATGCAACTCTGTCTTGGAATATTCTACAACTAGGAAGAAGAGTGACATAAACCTATACATACTGATAAAAGTTCCCGAGCCAAACTGAGAAAGCATTAAAAGCAAAATCTCAAGGAATATGTATACTAAAAACCATTGTATTTAAACCATATACTTATAAATAAGTATGTAAATGCACATAACAGAGATTAGGATTTTTGCATACCACATCATTAGTAGGAATAGGATAGATGGGGTGAGTGAGTGAAGGGCACAATTCCAGTTTACAGTCTAGCACCTTCCCCACTGTGGACCAGGCTAAGGCTAAGCTAGACTTTATCTGAAAACTCATCCCTGCTCAGGGCAAATTCCCCTTCTTGCTTTATTATTTCTTTACACATTTTTGTGAAGTGTGAACCCTCAAAAAACCATAGAACCACGGACCCTTGAATTCAAGTCTCTGTAATGTTGCAGTGAACCTGACATGGCCTGGCACATATGAGTGTAAAGAAATGTGGCTAAAGGACATTAAAAAATCAAGTCTGAGAGAGGGATTAAATGTGGTTTGTATAAGTTCTTTTTGCTTTGAGGTGGGTTTTTTGGGGGATGAAATCAAAGGACACTTCCTCAGACATGAGGGGCACAGTATCCTCAAACATGAAAAATTAGAGAAATGTCAGTAAATAGTAGCTATAACTTCACACAGACTGTTAATTATTTAAAGATTTTTATTTCTGGTATCTTTTAGAGAATGCACAGGCATTCCTTTTATACTACTAAGTCAAATGTTTGTTCTCAGACATAGATTTCAGCTGTTCAAATTACTGTGAGAATTACAATAATACATTTGTATAGTACTAATCTTGTTAAAATAATACCTTTAAATAGCTCTTTATAATAATTGGTACAAGAGATGGTGCATTTCTTGAATCTTTTAAGAATATTTAGATAGCTATATGCCTATCTCTCTCTCTCTCTCTCTCTCTCTCTCTCTCTCTATATATATATATATACACTTGATCTTTAAATAGTAGTTAATTTTTAAATTAAAAGCAATATGAATACCTCATTAAAATGTTTTAGAAACTTATGAAAGTTAAGACTTAAAAAAACAGTATAGCAATCCCATGTTCTGGTTGTACATAGGAATTGTATTTTTCTTTTAAATTCAAGGAATAAAAAATTAATCAAATGTTGAGAGGTCACATAGAGCGCACGCACACACACACACTGACTGAATGCATTGAAGAAGTTCTGATTATATTTTATGTTTTTTTTTAATTTATTATTCAATTTTTTAAACTTCTAGAAATCCCTAATAAAGGGCACTTAGTCCTATGGAAGAAGACATTAAAGGATATTTGCCATCAGAGATTACCTACTAGAACTATAAATCACATGTCACTTAGTGATATATCTATAACTACTTAGTTGACATGACAAAATCGGATAGTGATTACATGATTTATGAGGTAGAGAGGAAGAGAACCCCTCAAGGGGAATATTCAGAGAGACCAAAATATTTGAACATGGAAAGAATGTTTTACTTCTCTTAATATCAATTCAGATTTACATAAGGGGGGGGGGGAAATATCTAGTGAGTTATTTAAGCACCATTTTATGAAGTTAGATATGAAAAAGAAGAGAATAATTTTATCAAGATGATAAGCAAGGATAAAAATGCTTGCAGTATAAAAACAGGGTATAAATATTCTCTCAACACATAAAAAAATGGGATCCAACAGAAAAAAAAACCAGCATATTTTAAGAGATAAAACATGAACATGTAGTCCTGATTTAAATTCAAACTGCATTGTTTATTAATTTTTTAATCTTTGTGCTATTATTTAACTTCTCTCTGCCTCAACTTACTTAAAGAGTAGAAATTAACATACCTATTTTATAAGAATGATCTGAAAATTAAACATGTTATCAAACATAAAATTTCTTATAACCATGTCACACAGTTATTCAATTTTAAATTGACAGCTCTCATTATTGTCAGCAAATAGAAAATATCGACCTGAAAATTTTGTTTTTCTATTAAAATGTCCTTCACTTCATCACAGTTTCTGTTTAAGAGAATATGTGGGGGTAAGACCTAAATGTTTGGGGGTTGTCTAAAGGAGATGTAGGACCATTAGGAGCACTGAAATGTATGAAACACAGTTACCTACAGAAATGATATTATATTCAATGCATTCCTGTTTCCATTAGAGCTGGTTACAATTAGAGGAGAAAATAAGACAAAAGTTTTCAAACAGCTTCTTACATAGTAAACTCTTTTGTGAAGATAAAAGTTTCAATATGGTCAAGAAATCTAGGAAGAAGCAGATTTTAAACAATATATCAATTCTCTCTGGTCTAGTCAAAACAAGGGCTGACATTTATTAAGATTTATGTGGCTCGGGGCGCCTGGGTGGCGCAGTCGGTTAAGCGGCCGACTTCAGCCAGGTCACGATCTTGCGGTCCGTGAGTTCGAGCCCCGCGTCAGGCTCTGGGCTGATGGCTCGGAGCCTGGAGCCTGTTTCCGATTCTGTGTCTCTCTCTCTCTCTGCCCCTCCCCCATTCATGCTCTGTCTCTCTCTGTTCCAAAAAATAAATAAACGTTGAAAAAAAAAAAAAAAAAAAAAAAAAAGATTTATGTGGCTCATACAGGGCACCTGTGTGGCTCAGTCGGCTCAGATCACGATCTCATGACTTTTGAGTGCAAGCCCTGAATCAGGCTCTCTGCTGACAGCTCAGAACCTGGAGCCTGCTTCGGATTCTGTGTCTCCCTTTTTCTCTCTGCCCACCCACACCCCCTACACACACATGCACTGTCTCTCTCAAAATAAATAAACATTAAAATTTTTTTAATAAATACAAAATTAAAAAGATTTATGTGGCTCATATTATTCAAGACAAGTTAAATGGATTAATTTATTTAACCCTTACAACACCTTTGTAAGATAGTATTTATTCTTCTCATTCATAATGTAGAGACAAATATTACATGGCTCCCAGCTTCACAGTGTGCTTGAGGGTAGAGGCAGATGTGTGTACAAATAGGCAAGAAAATAAGCCAATACAAAAATATATAAAATAGAACAACTGCATGTGTAAGTTTTAGAGAGGAGGAAAATTGTGGTTAGTCAAGTCTACCTGAAGCCTGGTAATGTTTCCCTCTTATCTTAGATGCTATTTACCCAAATTTCCATTTTGGTCCAACATGTATTTTTAGACATCTATCCAAAATATCTTTCAGGATGACAGAATGGGAACTCAGGAAGAGGTAGCCACAAGCAGTCTCCACTTTACTGCAGGAGAGTAATTATTGGTCAAGGGAAATGGATATCTCTCTCTTTTTTTTTTTTTTTAGATGGCTTTAATTTCAATTCATCACTTCCAAACAGTTGACTACAACTCTAAGGTAACTTTCCACCATTTCCAACATACATATCTCTTTCCATTCTAGTGCTTGCCAATCAAGAATATTTGCTGGGGGGCGCCTGGGTGGCGCAGTCGGTTAAGCGTCCGACTTCAGCCAGGTCACGATCTCGCGATCCGGGAGTTCGAGCCCCGCGTCAGGCTCTGGGCTGATGGCTCAGAGCCTGGAGCCTGTTTCCGATTCTGTGTCTCCCTCTCTCTCTGCCCCTCCCCCATTCATGCTCTGTCTCTCTCTGTCCCAAAAATAAATAAAAAACGTTGAAAAAAAAATTTAAAAAAAAAAAAAAAAAAAAAAAAAAAAAAAAAAAAAAAAGAATATTTGCTGGGACAACTAAATTCTGACTTGCCCAATTTGGAAAATATTGCATATTGAAACAAGTCTGAATTTTGGGGCTAAGCATGAGAAGAAATTAAATCAACTCCTTTTTCTCCAAACTTTAAAAAAAAAAAAAAACTTTGTTATTCAACTCAGTGGAACTTTCTCCTCAATATAAAAACAAAAAGTAGTGAAGGGGAGAGGAGCTGAGATGGTGCCATAGAAGGCCTCGATGCTTGTCTCATCTCTTGAACACAGCTAGATAACGATCAAATAATTCTGTATACTCCTTAAATTGATCTGAAGACTGATAGAACAAACTGCAGGAGGGACCCCAGTTGTGGAGAAAATAGAACACACCGGGATAAGTGCAAGGAGAAATTTTCCCCAAAGCCATTGGCTGGGAAAGCAAGAGAGGCTTATATGCATGAGTTTTTGCAAGCAGAAGGGCTAAAAGACTTCAGTTTCAGAGGTCCCAGGTCTTGACTGGGAAAGAGACCTGAAGACAATGCCATACTCTGCCAGGAGCAGAGACAGGAAAACAATCCCAGTTTGGACGGTGCAATCTGAGAGTCACCTATGTGGCATGGGGATAGACTGCTATTCATTTTTTTGGAGGGCTTCTGTGAGAGGTGGCATTGTCTTCCTGGAGACAAAAGAACTGAAAGGAGAAATTTCCCTCTCCTTCCTTCTCAGCATTGGAGCAGAGACCTCAGACCTGCTGAAGGTGGCTAACTGGAATGAACAGTGGCTATTTCACCTGCTTGCTCCAAATCCCATGCCTCTGAACTCTGCCATTCTGAGTCAAACCTGTACCAGTTCCAGAGCAGAGAGACAATTTCTCAGAACACAGAACACCACCCAGGTCCCCACCAAACCAGGTCCCAAAAGTTGGAGTTTTAAAAGTCATCAGGCTTACAAAGCATAAGAGACTGTTAAAAACTGAGAACAAACTGAGGGTTGATGGGGGGTGGGAGGGAGGGGAGGGTGGGTGATGGGTATTGAGGAGGGCACCTTTTGGGATGAGCACTGGGTGTTGTATGGAAACCAACTTGTCAATAAATTTCATATATATAAAAAAAAATAAAATAAAAAAAATACAATAAAAAAAATAAATAAAAGTCATCAGGCTTAAACAAACAAACAAACAAAAGTCAGCAGTCCTATATGGGATAGAGCTCCAAGTGCACTGTGGTGCTCCATGCAGGCAAGTGATCTAAAGACAAACAATATGAAATCAGCAATCTGAAAAATGCCTGTGATGCACCAGGGGAAATTATTCACTCTTCCAGAAGTGCTTCCCTGAAAGCAGCAAGTACAAACTCACCTTTCCAGGGACAAAGGAGTGGACTGGAGCTATTTCCCTCCCCCACCCCTCAGCATAAAGCAACCTCAGTCAAAAACATGGCACCAACACTGACTGCCTAACCTGCCTACATCAAGTCTCACCCCACTGCGCTCTGCTGGTACTGCTTTTGTCAATCAAGTGTGCCAAATGACCAGCGTAGCAGGCCCCTCATCCAGAAGACCAGCACAAACCCCTGCATGCACCATGTCTACTGATCATAGAGTTTTACAATGCTTCTGTTCTAGGGGAAGTAGCATTCAGTCTTATTTAACAAGCTGACCAGCACACAGATAGTTAAATCTTCTCACATCGTGGTCAAGGCCCAAACACTCCACACTGCAGGCAAGGAGAACCTTTGTCCCAGAGGACTGACCTGAGGGATAGAGCAGTTATGACACAGCAACAGAGTGCATACAACACACCAGAAACACATCCTGTAGCACCAGGACCTGGAAATAGGAAGAAATAGAAGTGCCAGGCCATCTTCATAAAACCATTACTCTCAAGAACAAGAAACATAACAGGCTTTCTGAATACACACAAGAAGACCAAATGCCAAGACAGAGGAATTCATCCTAAAAGAAAAAATAAGAAAAGGTCATGGCCAGTGATCTTATTGAAAACGATATAAAATAATAAGTCTATCCCAGAATTTAAAGCAACAATCATAAGGAAACTAGGTGTGCTTGAGAAAAGCATAGACGACATAAGGGAGACCCTCAGTGCAGAAATAAAAGAGCTAAAAACTAATCAGGCCAAAATGTAAAATATAATAACCCAAGAGTCAAAACTGACTGGATATAATGACCACAAGGAGGGAAGAAGCAGAGGAACAAATAAGTGATATATAAAACAGAATTATGGAAATTAATGAAGCTGAATGAAAGAGGGAATGAAAACTCTGGAATCACGAGAGTAGACTTAGGGATCTCAGTGACTCCATCCAGCTTAATAACATTCATATCATAGAAGTCCAAGAAGAAGAAAACAAGGGCAAGGGAGGAGAATGTTTACTTGAGGAAATTATAGCTGAAAACATTCTTAATCTGGGGAAGGAAAAATACATCCAAATGCAGGAAGGACATAGAACTCTCATCAAAATCAATTAAAGGAGGACAACATCAAGACATATTGTAGCTAAGTTTACAAAATATAAAGAAAAAATTCCTAAAAGCAGCAAGACATAAGAATTCCCTAATTCACAAGGGAAGATCAATTAGATTAGCAACATACCTCTCCACAGAAACTTGGAAGGAGGGAAGCAGTGGCATGATATATTTAATGTGCTGAATGGGAAAGATCTGCAGCCAAGAATACTCTATCCAGCAAAACTATCATTCAAAATAGAAGAGATACAGAATTTCCTAGACAAACAAAAACTAAAGGAGTTTGTGACAACTAAACCAGCCCTGCAAGACTTATTAAAGGGGCCTGTGAGTGGGGAAGAAACACCAAAAGTGACAAAGACTAAAAAGGAACAGAGAAAATCTCCAGAAACAATTATAAAACAAATAATAAAATGGCCCTAAATTCATATGTATCAATAATCACTGAATGAAAACGAACTAAAC
Source organism: Lynx canadensis (assembly GCF_007474595.2). Classification (NCBI taxonomy): domain Eukaryota; kingdom Metazoa; phylum Chordata; class Mammalia; order Carnivora; family Felidae; genus Lynx; species Lynx canadensis. Next base: position 154,741,035 of record NC_044303.2, on the reverse strand, counting down.
TTTCCAATCAAAGACACCGAGTGTCAGAATGTATTAAAAAAAAAGACTCACCTATATATTGCCTAAAAGAGACCCATTTGAGACCTAAAGACACCTGCAGATTTAATGTAAGGGGATAGAGAACCATTTATCATGCAAATGGACATCAAGAGAAAGCTGGAGTAGCCATGCTTATATCAGACAAACTATATTTTAAACCAGAAACAGTAACAAGAGATGAAGAAGGGTCTACCCAACAAGAAGACCTAACAATTGTAAATATTTATGCCTTTAACTTGGGAGCACAAACAAAAAGAACTCATTGATAGTGATACATTAATATTAGGGGACTTTACACCCCCACTTACCACAATGGACAGATGATCTAAGCAGAAACTCCTCAAGGAAACAATGGCTTTGAATTACACAGTGGACCAATGGACTTAACATATATATTCAGAATATTTTCTCCTAACGAAGCAGAATGCACATTCATTTTGAATGCACATGGGACATTTTCCAGAATAGATCAAATACCGGGTCACTAATCAGTCCTAAACAAATACAAAAATGTTGAGATCACACCATGCATATTTTCTGACAACACTATGAAACTTGAAATCAATCACAAGAAAAAATTCGGAAAGACCACAGATACATGAAGGTTAAACAAATGCTAGCAAACAATGAATGGGTCAAGCAGGAAATCAAGACAAAATAAAAAAAAAAAATACATAGAAACAAATGAAAGTAGAAACACAATGGTCCAGAGTATTTGGGATGCAGGAAAAGCAATCCAAAGTAAAAAGTACATGTGTGTGTGTATGTGTATATATATATATATATATATATATATATATATATATATATATATATATATATATATATATATATGTAAATACTTCAAGAAGCAGGAACATTTTCACATACACAATATAATCTTACACCTAAAGGAGCTAGAAAAAGAACAAAAAATGAAGCCTAAAGCCAGCATAAGAAGGGAAATAATGAAGATGAGATCAGAAATAAATGGTATAGAAACAAATATAACAACCACAACCACCACCACCACATCAAAAACCAGAACAGATTAATGAAACAAGAAAGGGGTTTCTTGAAAAAATTAATATAATTGATGGACCCCTAGCCAGACTTAATACAAAGAAAAAGGACCCAAAACAATAAAATCACAAATTAGAGAGGAGAAATAACAACAAACACAACAGAAATACAATTATGTGAGAATATTATGAAAAACTATATGCCAACAAATTGGGCAATGAAAAGAAATGGATAAATTCCTAGAAACATATAAACTAACAAAAGTGATGGGAAACCTGAGTGGTTTAGTCAATTAAGCACCTGACTCTTGGATTCGGCTTGGGTCATTATCTTGTGGTTTGTGGGTTCAAGCCCCACATCCAGTTCCATGCTGGCAGTGTGGAGCCTGCTTGGGATTCCCTCTCTCTCTGCCATTCCCTGTACCTCTCTCACAAAGTAAATAGATAAACTTGAAAAAAACCCTTAAACTACCAAAACTGAAACAGGAAGAAATAGAAAACTTGAACAGATCTATAAAAAGCAAAGAAATGCATCAGTAATCAAAGAACTCCCAACCAACAAAGTCCAGGGCCAAATGGCTTCTCAGGTGATTCTACCAAACATTTAAAGAAGAGTTAATGCCTATTCTTTTCAAACTATTCCAAAAATTAAAACTGGAAAGTCGATTTCCAAACTCATTCTATGAAATAACCATTGCCCTGAATCCAAAACCAGACAAAGACTCCAATAAAAAATAAAACTACAGGCCAAAACCCTGATGAACCTGGATGCAAAAATCTCAACAAAATACTAGCAAATTGAATCCAACAGTATATTTAAAGAATCATTCCCCACAATCAAGTGGGATTTATTCCTTGGTTGCAAGAGTGGTTCAATATTCACAAATCAGTCAATGTGATACACCGCATTATTATTAATAATACTAAAAAGGATAAAAAACATATGACCTTCTCAATGGATACAGAAAAAGAATTTGACAAAATGTAACATCTATTCATGACAAAAACCCTCTACAAAGTAGGGATAGAGGGAACATACATCAACATTATAAAGGCCATATATGAAAAACTCACAGCTAATATCATCCTCAACAGGGAAAAACTGAGAGTTTTTCCTCTACAATCATGAACAAGACAAGGATTATCCACTCTTACCACTGTTATTTAACATAGTACTGGGAGTTCTAGCCTCCTCAATCAGACAACAAAAAGAAATAAAAGGCATCCAAATTTATAAGTAATAAGTCAAACTTTTGCTATTTTCAGACAACATGATAATCTATGTAGAAAACCCAAAAGACTCCACCAAAAAGTTACTAATACACAAATTCAGCCAAGTGGCAGAATACAAAATCACATACAGAAATCTACTACATTTCTATACACCCATAATAAAGCAGCAGAAAGAGAAATCAAGGAATAGATCCCATTTACAATTGCACCAAAAACCATAAGATACCTAGGAATAAACCTAACCGAAAAAGATCTGTATTCTGAAAACTACAGAACACTGATAAAAGAAATTGAAGAAGACACAAAGAAATGGAAAAGCATTCCATGCTCGTGGATGGGAAGAATATTGTTAAAATGTTTATACTGTCCAAAGTAATCTGCACATTTAATGCAATCCCTATCAAAATACCACCAGCATTCTTCACATAGCTAGAACAAAGAAACCTAAAATCTGTATGGAACCACAAAATCCCAAATAAACAAAGTAATCTGGGGGGATGGGGTGGAGAAGCAAAGCTGGAGGCATCACAATTCTGGACTTGAGTTATATTACAAAGCTGTAGTGCTCACAACAGTATGGTACTGATACAAAAACAGACACATAGATCCATCGAACAGAGTACAAAACCCAGGGGTACCTGGGTGGCTCAGTCAGTTAAGCATGTGACTTAGGCTCAGGTCATGGTCTCACAGTTCATGGATTCGAGCCCCACATCAGGCTCTGTGCTGACAAGTCAGAGCCTGGAGCCTGCTTCAGATTCTATGTCTCCCTCTCTCTCTCTCTGCCCCTCCCCTGCTCTATCTCTCAAAAATAAGCAAACATTAAAAAAAAATTTTTAAAAGAATAGAAAACCCAGAAATTGACCCGCAACTATATGGTCAACAAATCTGTGACAAAGCAGTAAAGAATATACAATAAATGGTGTTGTGAAAACTGGATGGCAACATGCATAGGAATGAAAATGACAGCTTTCTTACTTCATCCCCAAAGTAAATTCAAACTGGATGAATACCTAAATGTGAGACAGGAAACCATCAAAATCCTAGAAGAGAACACAGGCAGTAACCTCTTTGACAACAGCCATAGCAGCTTCTTACTAGGTATGCCACCAGAGGCAAGGGAAACAAAAACCCAAACAAACTGTTGAGAATTCAGTAAGATAAAAATTTTCTGCATAGTGAAGGAAACAATCAACAAAATTAAAAGGTAATCTATGGAAAGGGAGAAGATATTTTCTTTTTTTTTTTTTAATAATTTTTTTATTTTTTTTATTTTTTTTATTTTTTTTTATTTTTTTTATATATATGAAATTTATTGACAAATTGGTTTCCATACAACACCCAGTGCTCATCCCAAAAGGTGCCCTCCTCAATACCCATCACCCACCCTCCCCTCCCTCCCACCCCCCATCAACCCTCAGTTTGTTCTCAGTTTTTAACAGTCTCTTATGCTTTGGCTCTCTCCCACTCTAACCTCTTTTTTTTTTTTCCTTCCCCTCCCCCATGGGTTTCTGTTAACTTGGGAGAAGATATTTTCAAATGACATAGCTGGTAACCAGCTAGTATACACAATTTATAATGAATTTAGCAAACTCAACACTCCAAAAACAAATAATCCAGTGAATAGGCAGAAGACTTGAATAGACCTTTTTCCAGAGAAGACATCCAGATGGCTAATATGCACCTGAAAATATGCTCAACATCACTGATCATCAGGGAAATACAAATCAAAACCACAGTGAGATTCCATCTCACATCTGTCAAAATGGGTAAAACGAACAACACAAGAAACAACAGGTGTTGGCCAGGATGCAGAGAAAGAGAAACCATCTTACACTGTTGATGGGAATGCAAACTGGTTCAGTCACTGTGGAAAACAATATGGAGGTTCCTCAAAAACTTAAATATAGAACCACCATATGATCCAGCAATTGCACTACTAGTATTCACCCAAAGGATACAAAAGTATGGATGCATGCATTCTGATGTGTATAGTAAACAAGACCCAAATTATGAAAAGTGCCCAAATGTCCATTGTCTGATGAATGGATAAAGAAGAGATAGTATACATACACAATGGAATAGCCATTACTCAGCCATGAAAAAGAATGAAATCTTGCCATTTGCAACAATGTGGATGGAGCTAGAGAGTATTATGCTAACCAAAATAAGTCAGAGAGAAGACAATTACCGTATGATTTCACTCATGTGTGGAATGTGAGAAACAGGATAGATGGATATGGGGAAGGGGAAGGGAAAGGAAAACCATAAAACAGACTCTGAACTACAGAGAACAAAGTAAAGTTTGCTGGAGCGGATGTGTCGGGGGATGGGTTACATGAGTAATGGGTATTAAGGAGAATACTTGTGATAAGCATTGCGTGTTGTATGTAAGTTATGAATCACTAAATTGTATCCTGAAACTACACTACACTGTAAGTTACCTAACTTGAATTTAAATAAACACTTGAGAAAGAAAAAACAAAACAGTGAATAAGTTTATCTTTATCTTTCTTGAAATATTGTTGTTTTTTAAACCCTCAGAAAAATTGACGACCTCAAAATACAGCCTAAGTTGAAGAATAGATGACTATTTCTTTTTCACGGAATGTTGCTGTGCTATGTTTCCTGATATCATTTATAGAAGAGGTCACATATTGCTCATAGAGAAATGCCACAGTGTAACGTTAGCCTGTTGTTAACGAAGGGTATTTAAAGAATGCCAATATCAAGGAAGCTGGGCCTCTTTCTTCATAAAGATGCTTAAAAACCCAAAACTAGTACTTTATAATACATAATATGACTATCACTTGACGGCATAAGTTTGGAATTTGGTACTGCAAAGGCACGTTGTTAAAAGTTACAATAATTTTATTTAAAAAATATATTGGAAAAGATCCACTGTCATTTATAATACTGTTTTAAAATAATCCATGTGAAGCAAAAATTATTAATTTAATTTAGAGAGAGCAAAGTTCATAAATTTGGTAGGTAAATGAGTACAATTTGGTAAATGATGGGCCCGACAAACACTTTACCCAGGACTAGACTAGATAACTTAAACTCTGCTTTAGAACTAGTCATTCTTCAGCTTCAAGTAAACAGATCAATCCAGTTTCAGATTGAGAGATCAAAAAGCTGCCTTTATACTGTTATTTTTCAAACAGGCACAAGGTTTTTTATTTGGGTAGCTATAGGGTAATGCAAATTTTCTCATTTAACTCTTCTATTAAGTATGTAATCTAAATGGTAAGAATATACACTTACTATATCAAATAAAAACAATCTACCATTTTAGCACTTTTATTTTTCTCGATTTTACTCAAGCAAAAGTTTGTATTTTTATTTGGGGGAAAGCAGGAAGATCCTGAGAAGCAAGAAAAGTCGTTATAAACCTTGCGTGGATTTCAGTAGCAGACATCTATCATTAATTATGCCAGCTCTGAAATCCTTTCCCAATGTCTGTCTTGTGATTTTGGACAGAGTGAGTCCTTCCACCATCTGGGTCATCACCCAAGTGGGCACATGATCTATGTCTGGACAACTTTAGTACTCCATCCACCTCACCACTAGGATTATTTCAAGGCTGGGTCTGAGAGTGTCATTTAACTTCTGCTTAAATTTCCTAACCATCTATCTCAGTGAGTTGATTTGAAAATTAAATGATTTTAAAAAGTATTCAAAAATGCCCAGAATAGTCCATGAAAAATTCCATAAGCACCCATAACTGTTAGCTATTATTATATTAGATATGAATTTATATAGTAATTACCAAAATAAGGTAAGATTTGAGTCTCAGCTATTAGCATTCCCTTGAGCTCAACATAGAAACTTTTCAGAATCCTGTATTCACAATTATGTATGTCAATTAATTTTTCCTCATGCATTGATTTTAAAGTAATAAAGATATGGTTTTCTACTCTTGAAACTGTAACTCTTAACTGACAAATGTTTAATCAATTCTTTCAATTTATACTATGATCCAACAATATTGCTTAGACATTCTGCTTCAGATTAATGAAGTTCATTTAAATATTAGGACATATACCAGAGTATTATATAAATCTATGTGTGTTTATGTGTGTAGGTATAAATGTATATATACATACATATCTATATGTATGTATGTATGTATGTGTGTGTGTGTATATATACATATATATATGATTTGGCATATACCTATAACAATACAGTGATTTCTTCAAATGCTGCATAGTATAGCAAGAGACATGCCATATAGTGCTTGACTAATAGTTTAATCATGATTTTTCACATGATCACAATTATTAAAAAATTAATATATTTATCTGTGGATACTTACAACACAAAAGATGAAAAAGTAAAAATTTCATGATTTGAGTGGTGAGGTTTCAAGTTAGTATTTTCCTTTCAAATTAATTTTACCTGGCTATATTTTTTTTTTAATTTTTTTTTCAACGTTTATTTATTTTTGGGACAGAGAGAGACAGAGCATGAACGGGGGAGGGGCAGAGAGAGAGGGAGACACAGAATCGGAAACAGGCTCCAGGCTCTGAGCCATCAGCCCAGAACCTGACGCGGGGCTCGAACTCATGGACCGCGAGATCGTGACCTGGCTGAAGTCGGACGCTTAACCGACTGCGCCACCCAGGCGCCCCTACCTGGCTATATTTTTGTCAGGATTACCAAGTCAGAAGAATAGATACCAAGTTACAGTTATTTGCACTTTTCTAAAACTATACCTCTACCCATGCCAATACATTCACTTAATATGCCCACTCCTCTGTTCATTGCTCAAAATTCCAATAATCTTTCAGGGTCTGCCTCAGATCCCACCTCTTCAATAAAGATCTCCCTGACTACCTCAACCTGGAGGGAATTCTCCTAGCTCTGAGTTCCCCTGTAAAATTCTTTTCTGTACAATGTATTTAGAAATTAATCATGCAGTGTCTGGAGACAGTGAAAACAGAGCCCAGACTTTGAAGTCAGATAGGCTGGAAATGAATCCTAACTTTACTATGAAATAGCTACATGACTTTGGGCAAGTTTCTTGTTCTGTAGCAGAGTAACTCTCTGGTCCTTAACATGTGCCAATTATTGGGGCACCTGGGTGGCTCAGTCGGTTGAGCGTCCGACTTCAGCTCAGATCATAATCTCTTGGTTCCTGAGTTTAAGCCCCCATGGGGCTCTGTGCTGACAGCTCGGAGCCTGGAGCCTGCTTCGGATTCTGTGTCTCCCCCTCTCTCTGCTCTTCCCCCGCTCATGCTCTCTCCTTAAAAAAAAAAAATGTTTTTTTAATTATAAAAAATATTTAAAAAACATGTGCCAATTATTGTTTAATATACCTTATGTGTATTAACTTATTTACCCCACACAATGACCCCCTAAAATAGGTGGTTTTTGAGTCCTTCTGCATAAAGGCACTGACACACAATGCATGGATCTTTCTGTATGTATCTTTCTCTATAGCTCTTCAGTAGAATGTACAAGGTAACACTACAAGTTGTACAAATAGGATTCAAACCCCAATCCCTTGGCTTCAGAGTCCATGTTCTTAAACAGCAGAGTATATTGCCTCTCAACTTTTGTGCCAGCAGTGCATGATAGCTACCAAATACATAGCCTTATTAAGTGGGTTAAATTTAATAACAAAAGCAAAGTGCTTGGCACATTGTATGTGTATAGCAAATGCTATTTGGCATCTGTCTTGCTTTATTCCCCATTTATTGCCCTCAAAATGCCACTTATATCTGTTCCTAATTTTTCCTGTGTGTATATCTTGTCTCTGGAGATGGATGATACACTTCTCAGGCTCCCATAATACGTGGCCCATTGTGGAGCACACTCCTGAGCAGACCATTCCCTCTGAGATCTTCTGTGTGCCTTCAGCTCCACCTTTGCCCACTCCCTGACTTCTATCTCCAAGAGTTTCCTGCAAAACTTCTGTTTTAGCCATTTCAACCACCGAAACTCCCTTTACCTGCAAGGCCTTTGCTACTCTCCCATGGTTAATGCCTAACCCTACACACACAGGTCTTCCCACAGCTATCCTTGAACACCCACCAGCTGGGGAAACAGCCTCCTCCCTGTGCTTCTATAGCATTCTCTGCATACTAGTGTTTACAGTACAGTAAACTAGGTAAGCACAGATTGTTTCAGTGCTCTGTGGAAAAATCTGGAAGGCAGGGATTGCTTGATTCAAGCAATCTTCATATTCCCAATACTGTATATAGTATCAATAGGTGATTCTTGAGTTTCCCCTATAACAGACATCTTTTTAAAAAAGATTGGTTCTAGAGGAAATTTGGGCAAAAGGTATTCCTAGTAATAGAATTTCTTCTTCCATGAATTACATTAACATTAGCATTTTTCAAAGTGTGGCTATACAGCAAAAAATGGTCCCATGGCCAAATGTATTTGAGCATGACTGCATATTTTCACTCATTCTGGAAAATTACCATTCTGGTATTCATCAATTAAAATAATATTTATAATGAATCTCACACTAAATATATAAAGGTAAGTAAGATAAAAACAATCTACGCCCTGATGGTTTCCATGATCTATCAGATCTCTGAGATCTTGTAATAAAAAAGCTTATTTTACCTTATTCAAATGAATATATTCCAACACATTAGATCAGAAGTTCTTAATACATATCAACATTCCAAACAACATACTATGGAAAATATTGCCCGTTAATGTTACCTAAATCAGATAATATATTTTTTCATCTCTCATCCTAGGTTTACTCTCTGTAATATTTCTGATTTTCATAACAGAGAATGGTGATTCCATAGTTAATGGTATATATTATTACTTAAATATTAAAATAAATTGTTAGAAATGTTTACATTGCAGTTCTATTTGAAGATACTTTATTGTTAAAATGCTGTATAATTGATGTTAATGCACTGATAATAAAGTGGGCCAAAAGTAAAAGATCACAAAAATTTCTACTACAAGCAGAAATAAGCAAAGGTTTGTAAAACACTAATTTACTGATTTGCAGTTGTTCAATTAATACATGCTAGATTTATACAGTGTTTGGTTGAATCAATACTCCAGCCATTGCTATAATACTATAACTTGATTTCTGTGACAGGGTAAAGTGTCTCTTCCAGACTTAAATGGAAAATTGGAAAAATGAAAAGAAAAACAAATCAGGCACCATTTTTCTGTCACATGGAGTTATTACTTAGGGGAAAAAAAGCTGCCCTAAATTATCTGGTCAATTGTCTTGATTTTCATTATTATTTTTTTTTAATTTTAATATTACTGTCATGAGTTATTAGTGAAAAAAGTGTTATCAGACTTCGTTTGTCTTCATACCTCATATCTTTTAAGCATCTCTTTCATATCGAAATATTCTTCTTTGGTATTAGTAGCTTTTTATGAGTTGTCTACATCTACTTCTATGAATATTTATTCTGTATTCTCTCCAAAAGTAACACCTACTGTTTTCATCTTCTTGGTGTGGGCATTAACTAAGATTTAATTTGAGGAGCTTTTCTGTATAGCCTTTTGTCTATATTTACCTCCGTATCACCAGAGATGAAATCAGTGCTTGGAATGTCCAAGGTGTTCAAAAATATGTGGTAAATGAATGCATGAGATAAAGCTGAATAAACCATGACAGATGTAGAGGCCATAAAGCAGGAGAAAAGGGGAGAGCAGGCAGAATGAATACTCACATGAAGTGCTCCATGAGAGCACTTCTGACACGTGAGACATTGAGATCACAAACGTTTATGAGGTAAATCATGGCTCTATTAATAGTAAATGGAACCCTAGCCTGGTTAGAATTTATCTCCAAAATATACATGGTAGCAAGAGGAACCATCTCTTTTTTTTTTTTTTTTCTCCTTACCCTTTTATTCTGTGTCTTGAATAATGCCTGGAGACATAATACATGTTCAATAAATATTTGCTAAGGTAATAAATGAAGCCTCTCAGTTAAACTGATTTATGAGTAAAAATATAATCAACAATTTTTTTTTTTTATTTTATAGAGAGAGCATGAGTACAGGAAAGGGGCACAGGTACAGGGAGAGAGAATCTTAAGCAGGCTCCATGCTCAGTGAGGTGTCCCACAGGGCTCGATCTCACGATCCTGAGATCATGACCAGAGCCAAAATCAAGAGTCAGATGTTCAACCAGTTGAACCATCCTGGCATCCCCAAAATACTATCAATATTATCAATACAATCAGTAGAATTTACCACCAGGGTGATGCAGATAAATACCTGTCAACAGTCAATTCATCAAATCACAATCACTGCTCAGGGAATTTCTTGAATTTTAGCTTTCTCAGGTCTACATTTCTTATCCTTATTTGAATGCGTTTATATTAACACTCTAATCATAACAGAGTTGCATAACTAATCTTAAGAATAAGTTAAATATATTGATCTTGAGGTCTAAATTTCCAGATGGACACGTGAGACTGCTGCATATTTTGTTTAGTCATTGCCTTTGCATTATATGATAGGTCAAAAATCTAACTTGTTATTGAGGTATTTTAACATTCCTTAAAAAAAGAAACGCTGTCACAGATAACCATAATACAGCATCTACTTTTTCATTTTTCACATAATTGATGTTTTATTCATATTTGTTAATTATGAACAATGAAATGTCAGGGTTCACTGAGACCTTACGTGTCATTCTTTCCAAAGTTTCTTTAAAGTTTGAGTTACTTTTCAGTTTGAATCAACTTTAAAAGATAACAAGGCCAGTGTTCATCACCTCTTGACCCTTTCTGCCATGGTGGACTCCTCCTCCTTTCTCCTAATCCTTATTAACTGAGAGTTGAACCCAAATATGCCAATGACCTAAAAAAAATTTATACATCTCGTCCTTACTGTTCCTAAAGAAAAGTCACCCACATTGTCTCATTTCCTAGAAAGCCTGTTCTCTGAAATAGGAGAATGGTTTAGGCCAGTCTTCTACAATGGTTCTGTCTTAACCAATGCTCAAGTGCAACAAAGATACCGTGCAGCATTGATATTTTGTGTATAAATAATAACTGACTGGACTATTTTGAAATAAAGACATCAACATATACATAAATTATACAATTTTACCACGCAGCTGAAGGTTTTGAGTAGTTTTCTCCTTTTTAGAATTATTTCATATTTGAACACAATCTACTATTCCTCCCATCAAGTGAGATTAAACACAGAAAAGTGAATTGAAATGGACAGTAAGATTAACCGATGAGAAATTTCAAGCTCACATTATATAACTGCATATCAGGACTTTTGTCAAAATTCAACATTGATTTTTGCCAATAACGACTTAGATGGAAAGAAATGAAAAGTTCATTCATTAGGATTCTAAAGTCAGTTTTCTAAAGCTTAAAAAAATCCAAATTCAAATAAATTGGATTAGCATATTATAACATGACAATTGAACCAAATATGCAGGTGTCTTTTCCGTCTGAAAAAGTGAAATTTCAGACAAATTTACTTGACATATTTTTAGGTTCAGTTATAAAACTACAAACTGTGTTTAGAATGTTAACATCAACAATTGCATAAGTTAAAAGAGCCTCCTTTCTAGTGTCTTGTCTGGTCTTCTAAAAGTTCCTGGATGGGCAATAAAAATATCTATTAATAATTTTATAATGAGCTCTCACTGTAAGAAAAAATATGTAGCATTTTAAAACTAGCTGTCATGTAATGTACAAAATAGTGAATACATTTGTTATTCATTACCTGATACTTTATAGTTATGAATTTTTCATATCCCTGTAGTGTCATCTTACCCCAGCTGCCCTGGCATACATCCTGGTTCAAATCAGGGCCAGCCAAACATAAATAAATAAATGAAGTTGAACAGGTAGCTCTTGGAGGTCCTTTTCTATGATATAGAGAAAAATCTTCATTTTGTTTTTAGAAAGGCTGTAGTCAGGTAGGTATTGGAAAAAGGGATAGTTGGTTGATATTAATAAATAATTCAAATACACTCATATTTTAAAACAGCTGTTGGGTATTAACTCTAGACAGCTCAGACTGTCCATAGAACTAAATCATTTACATATAGCAATAGAAATTAACAAGTCCTTAGCTATCCATTCTGCTGTACTTGAGATATTACCTTCTGAATCCTAGAAGTCATGGTTTTATTGCCTTAAGAAATGTATTTAAATGCATTTCATGAAATTTCTCATTGCCATTTACGTGGCAAAATTTTCCTGTCAGAATATCTCATTAATGTTTAAATATCCTTTTCTAAAAGATAGGCGGATAGAGAGGCCTGCCTTAAATTGGGAGGTGCTAAATTAGCAAATCAAGTATCCTCTGCAGTGAGTTGGTTCTGTTTATATGCTTATTTTCACATGACACCAAGAGAAATAATATCACCTGCAAGATACACACAATCAATGCTCTCTCAATTCCCACAAATTTACTGTAACTTGATCATCTACTTTCTTAAGAATAAATATCACAAAGTGGTAACAACAGGTTTTTTTTAAACCTTGAATCTTTTCTCTTTTTATGTAAAATAATCATAAGCAAATTTTCGTATTCTAGTTTTTATTAAAAGCAAATGACTTGGGATGACCGTCTCACATAGGATTTTGCCATATTCTTCTGTAAGTGTTAATTTAATGTAGCCAGCTACAGTTCTAAGTTAACTGGACTCTTTTGAACCAAAATAACTTGTTCTGATATTTTCATCACAACGGTTTCAGTGTTAAGCTAGTGTTAATGTTGAAGTTCCACTGGCTCCTGTGTACAAATGGGCCTGAAGTCTGTTCTATTAAAGATGATCCAAAGAAGTTTCTTATCTCAACAATTAAATCAGAATCATACAGGCTTTCTCACATTTTAATAATGTCCAGATGGTGGGTGAACTAAAATAAAACTATGATTTCAACAAAAGTTTGGGAAAATATTAGCATAGTACAAAAGACTAAGAACACTAAGGAAGTTATTTTCAAACTAGTTTTTCCTTGCTTCAAAAAATGCCACTGGCAAGAATAATGATGCTTCCATAATGTTACTAGAGTGCTATATTTGTAAAGCAGCATGTAAGCCTCATAAAAGGGTAATGAGTTCCTTAAGTGATAGTAAAATAAGCTTTCATGTAGAGATATGCTGAGGTACTACTGTTCATGGCCAGCAGTGGAGTTGCATTACCTATTTTGTATTGCAATTTTCACTAACAGAAAAAAAGGAATTACGTTAATGGTCACATTTTCCTTCCTCTGACACACAAAAAAAGGACTCCAGTGGAGTTCAACTAAGTGGAGAAAATGATAAAGTCTTATATACAATTTATACTTATTTAGCCATTCATCTGTATATAAGCATGTTGTTTGAGCAGACTAGGAGTAAATTTCGCTAGCTGATCCGAGAATTACCACTAGATATCCATTTTTGGTTGATTTGGTCTGCTATATTTATCAATTATTGAAGCTTCATAAAATATTGCATGGCTTCTTTGACATTTATAGTAACACTTGTCTTCTCCCTTCCATGTTTGCATGAAAAATAATAGTCAATAAAAGGAATCACTGAGTATTGGTGAAAATTTATTTTAAAGATTTGTAAAAAATTTAAAAAGCCTTTTAATTTACCTTATTTCTTATAAGGGGAAAAATTTTGTCTATCACATAATTGAGATTCCCCAAGATTGGAAATTTCATGTTGAATTCTACTGGATAACTGCTTACAAAACCAAGACAACTATTCCATCCTCTTTCACCATTCTTAATTGGATGGATTTCTTGTTCTTTAGCAGCAAGAGGAAACAGATGCTTCCAGAATTCACAAACTTCCAGTCAGTGGCAGGTACATGAAATATCTCACTATTTTGTCATATTAAGTTTGGAAAGGCAACATGTAGAGTGAGAGAAGAGAACATATCTAAGAAGCTTAGGTACGTGGTTCTGAAGGATTCAAATGGAAATTATGACTTCTGAAGCAGGTATTTAAACACAAATGCCTTTGAATGACAGACTGCAGATAAATATAGATGACTGTGGTGAGGGAAAGCTCTCATTCTGCGGCCTAAAAGATTTATTTCTCCCCCCAGAAAAGCAGAATCCAAAAGGTAGAGGATAGAACTTTCTATGGTTTCACGAAAAGCTAAACCCATTAGCACCGAATTATTCACGTGCTTTGCTCCAAATATATCAACTTTTGCATGAGTGAAATCGAGACAAATAAAAGTGCCAAATGCTAAATTCTGTTTTCATTGGACAGAGTACATGTATATTTCTAGTATTTTAATTAAACTCTTGATTAACAGAAAGGCTAGGCAAGAAAACTGGCATTGTTCTCTAGTCATTGATGTATACAGACTTGTGCATGTTTGAACATAAAGGTGGCTTTTGAATTCTCAAGTCTGAAAAAGTTGTTGGAATGGGCTGTCTGCTCAGCCTGAGACCAACTAGTTCCTCAGCATATAGTTTCAGGCCAGAGAACCATGGGTAGCATTAAAAAAAAAAAAGTACATGTTTTAGGCCAGATTTCCTATAATTAAAAAAATTCTATCTTATCAAGAAATGTATATCGGGGCGCCTGGGTGGCGCAGTCGGTTAAGCGTCCGACTTCAGCCAGGTCACGATCTCGCGGTCCGTGAGTTCGAGCCCCGCGTCAGGCTCTGGGCTGATGGCTCAGAGCCTGGAGCCTGTTTCCGATTCTGTGTCTCCCTCTCTCTCTGCCCCTCCCCCGTTCATGCTCTGTCTCTCTCTGTACCAAAAATAAATAAACGTTGAAAAAAAAAAATTTAAAAAAAAAAAAAAAAAAAAAAAAGAAATGTATACCTAAATGGCTATTTCCTTTCTAGAAAGGAGCAGAGAATAAGACAACTATCCTAAATTCTTTCTCAAAAAATGGATTAAAAAGAGGAAGAAGAAAACTGTTTTTGGATACAATCATAATTCTTCATGATATTCAAAATAAATTTTAACATCTTATAGGAAAAAGCAAAATATAAGCCAATATTTCTCTAATAAATCAAAATTTTTAAATACACAGGCAACAAATGGCAACAAAAATGAACACAAAGTTCAAAATAACCAAATTATAAAAACAAAAAATTCAAACAAAGTATTCGATAATGAACAAAACACTTTTAAAAAAACTTGAATTAAGTCCTATTTGAAAGGTAGATATTAAGGTTGTAAAAATAATGCAGTAAGAAAAGGTTTATTTTAAGGACAAGATGACTGAATTAATATTTGGCAATTACCCTCACAAAATGGAAGAAAATAAATGGGATGAGACCCCTGTCTCTCTCATTTTACTGCTATGCATTTACTCATTTAATAGTAATTCATGAAATGATGGTTTAGGCAAGCAACCATATATGAAAGAAAAGTAACACAGGATGCATGTGTTGATAAACTATTTTGAATTATTTGACAGTGTTTCTTCCGGGATTTTTATTACCCTACTTCTTCTCCATAGAAGCAACCCCCTTTACCTTTACATATTCCTTGCCTGAGTGTGATCTGCCAAATTCTAAGATGGTCTCCATGCCCTTTATCCAATGGTTTTAATCTTGTAATTACATTACGTGGCAAAGGAATTTTGTGAATATCATTAAGGTTACCAGTTAGTTGTGGTTAAGATAGAGAGATTATCAGAGCATGCCTAATGTAATCACACATGCTATTTAAAATAACAGTGTTTTCTCCAATTGGTAGCGGAAGCGAAAATCAGTGGTTGGAAGCTTCAAGGGACTCTAAGGAACTGTTGCTCATTGGGAAAAGGAAGGGCCACATGGAAAAAACATGAGAGAGGTCCCTAGAAACAGCAACCATGAGCTGCCTGCTAACAAGGAAATGGGACCTCAGTCCCATAGCTACACAAAACCAGATTCTTCAACAAGGAACTTGGAAGAAGATTTTTCCCCAGAGACTCCAAATAAAAGCCCACGTTGGCCAACATCTAAGTTTTAACTGAACAGAGAACCCATGGAGCCTACCTGGACTTCTAACCTGCAGAACTATGAGCAAATAAATGGGCATTGTTAACCTGTTAAATTTGTAATAATTTGTTACACTCTAAAAACAAATAAAAAAATAAGTGAAAATAAGTCACAATTTTAAAAATCCCTAACACATGGAGATAGAGGTAATATAGTAAGCCAAGAAAATAATTTTCAATTTAGAAACTATAGGCGCTGAGAGACATAAGCCATAGTCAATACATGATGATTCAAGTGTAGCCTTTCAAGCTCCCAGTCCTTCCAACATGAGATCAGATGAAGTTTCTCATGACCATGGAAGGGAGGATTTCAAAAGACAATGGTAATAATACCATATTCAAGATCTTAGATGGTATTAGATTTCTAAAAAGGAATTCTGTCACCTTTCCTTCCTCCAAGATTTGGCTAAAATTATGAACTTAATAGCCATATACATCTGAGCTACAGGAAGATTGGTATTATGTTTCCTAGGAAGACTCCAAGAAGGAGAAAGTCAGTATTAAAAAAGATAAAGAAAGGGTGCCTGGGTGGCTCAGTCAATTAAGTATCCAACTCCAGCTCAGGTGTTGATCTCATAGTTCATGAGTTGAAGCCCGATGTCAGGCTCTGTGCTGACAGCTCAGAGCCTGGAGCTTGCTTCAGATTCTGTGTCTCCCTCTCTCTCTGTCCCTCCCCTGTGCGCACTCTCTCTCTCTCAAAAATAGATACACATAAATAGATAATAAATAAATAAATAAATAAATAAATAAATAAAGGAAATACATGGCAAAGCATGGTAAATAAATTATAACATTTGTTAAGTGCTCATTATATGTCAAGCATGAATATAAAATACTTTCATTAATTTATTCAACCTAAACACAGTAAGATAAAACTAATATTTCCCCTACCTTACAATTGAAAATCTGAGGTACAGAGTACTCACATATTTTTTCATGTCCCCACAGCAAATAACTGAAGGACCAAGGTTTGGATTCCAGTATTCTGGCATCTTGGTTTGTGCCCTTAACATTTATCCTACAGCTTTAAGATAGGAGATGATAAACCAATCGACTAAACAAGAAAAATATTTTCATGATGGTTTTAGGCAAATGGTCCAGAAAGAATCTGTCACACACCTGTTGAACCAATCCCAGGACAGAAAGCTCTCAATGGCATGACAGCAATACAGTGATTCTTCTGTGTCCAAATATGCAACTAGTGTAGGATCACAAGTGGATGGCCCCACCATTTTTCCAATATATGGTAAAATCAGCACAGTGGTTAAATAGAGAAGTGGGCCTAAAGATATTTTATTTACTTCTTTATTTTTAATGTTTATTTATTTTTGAGTGAGAGAGACAGAGAGAGAGAGAGAGAGAGACAGAGAGACAGAGAGACAGAGAGAGACAGAGTGCGAGCTGAGGAGGGACAGAGAGAGAGGGAGACACAGAATCCAAAGCAGGCTCCAGGCTCTGAGCTGTCAGCACAGAGCCTGATGTGGGGCTTGAGCTCATGAACTGTGATATCTACCAACAGAAAATAGATCCCTGAATAAAAGTCTCAAAATAATGTCTTACTTTGATATTGAGATACAATGGTTATTTTACAAATAATAGGTTTTTGCCCATTCTTCTTATTACGCATTTTGCACAAACTTAGAGATTTTATACCTTACTTTGTATGGGTATCCATTATAGATTAAATTGCTGAAAAAAAGTTTTCAGGATCCAAAAATGATAAATTTTACATGATCTATTATTTCAATGACATAACCATGGATGAATTAATGAATATGTGATACTGTAGCATTGGAGAAATCATCTGGAACAGCTTGATTATTCAAAGTTTCTCAGAATTGCTTTGGAATATAATTATAATTGTGACCTACTTGCATGCTTCATTTATGAGTTTTATATTCACATATTCATTTGAAATTTTATATATGTACATAATTAATATTTATTTTTCTCTTATTGTCAATCCTATTTTTTGTGTAACTGCCAGCAATAAACAAACAAAAACAAATCAAAAGAACAAGTACTTTCTCAGAAGACCAAATAGGAAGTATGCGTTACATTCATACTTTTTTTAAAAGAGCAGTTAAGAATGAGATCATATATTATCCCCATTTAATGATAAATGATGCCAGAATGTTTCTTACATTTAGTTTTAAAGTGAAACCTAGAAATTGTGGTTAGATCTAAACTTAGCTGTGTCTCTTCAGATTCATCACTTGGTACCATATGCTATGTTTCTGATCACAATTCTCATAATCTGTGGAGTGGCTACAGATGTCTTTTTTCAATAAAAAGAGTGATCATTTTGCTAAAGGATGGACATGGGCCACTTTTCTAATTTTAAGTTGAAAAAATTGTTCCACTTTACAGATTTTTAAAAATATTTTCTATACCTGACTATTCTAGACAGTCCATTTTTATCAGTTTGTCTATTTCAAGTAATACTTTTCAAAGATTCATCCTGAGGTTATGTTTTGAAATTGTATTCATACTTTCACTCAATATTAATTTTTTTTGAGTTTAGGTAAATTTATAATTTCCTCTTTCCTGACCACAATTAGATAGTGATGAAATCAAAACATTTTCATTCTTTAATCTTAAATTATGTAACTCTAACAGTGAATTGAAAATGTAGATTTTATGCTTTTGTTAATTCCAGGCATTTCTAGAAATTTAATCCCACATGTTAGGAATTATTGAATAATTTGATGATTGTTATTGAATAATTTATCCAACTTATGGATAAAGAAACTAAGACTCACAGATATTAAGTGAGTTGCTTCACAGCAGGAGGAAGTGACAGATTTAGAGCCAAATTCAGGAAATGTGATCCACTCAACTAAAGAGCTGAGTTTGGGACTTTTACACAGTGTTATCTCACACAGTCATATTTTTTTATTTCCAGGTTTTCAGACACTTTGTTTTCTTATATTGAGACACTCCCTTGAAGTTTATCAGACATGAGGTGATGCTCTGTATTTAAGAGAAACCCTAAAGTTTCTCTTAAGTTTACATAATTATGTATATATTTAGAATCTAATGAATCTTTCCAAAGCATAACATGAGGGAATGATCCCCACATCCATTTATACGTGGAGGTTTAATCAAAGTAAATAATATTTCTGGATGCTGCCATATCTATTTCTAAAAACTTTGATTTTGTCTAATTTTATTGCATTTCTATAGTAGTTTTTTATTAATAATTGATTTAGGATCTCTCTCTTTGTTGATCGTATCTTTATTTTTAAAATTTTCCTTAGGAATTTATTTCCTTCTAGTAATTTCCAACTGGTGCATAAATAAAAATTGACTCCAGAAGAAAGAGATTAACTGGTTCAGGACACATCTGATATCCCGCTTCAAAGTGAATCAAGAAATATACTAGGTTTCATTAAAATTGTATGGATTCTCTCCTGTACTGTTGATATTCTTTGACAATCACCTAAAACTACCAGATAGACAGTCATAACAAATAGACAACAATTCTGCATAACTTAAACTACCATTGATACAGAAAATTGCTGAATTTGCTGAATGCATGGGGCTTAAATGTTTTGTTGTTCATTAATTTACTCATTAAAAAAAAAAAAACAAAAAACCCAATGATGAAGTATTGGCTATGTACCAGGGTTTTTACTCTGAATGAGTTATGCTACCTGTTACTTATAAGAAGGAACTCCTGGCATGGTGATCACCATTAGCATGACTCTTATCATTATTACAGTAATAGAACAGCCAGCAGTGCTTTGTAAGGTTCTTCTTATTTCTGTATTACTCAATTACCTTTCTTCTTTACTTACATAAAGATATAAAAGGCATTTGATTTACAAATCTGTGATAATCTCAGTACTATATCCCCTTGTAAATTAGGAAAACATTCATTGTGGGATTTTATTCTACTGCAGAGTTGTTTCATTAAGCTGGTTTGTAGTTTGGAAAATGACATCAGCTTTCCCTAATTGTGCAATTTTACAAAAAGTATCTGAAGTTTATTGATAAAATGAAAGGCCATTAATACTAATTTACATTATTTTTTATCTATGAGATTTAGTTTTTAGAACCTTTCTTACAATGTCTTTTGTCTTAATAAGACAATAATGATTATGATGATATAAATAATCTTTTTTTATATTTAAAATGTAAAAGTATATAAGGGTGTCCAACAATGCATTAGTAATACCTTATGGCAAAATTGGATATGTCCCAAAAACGTAAAATTGGTTTAATTTTACGAAATACATTAACTTGATGTGTTTCATATGTAAAATAGATTAAAGAAAATTTTGGAGAAACATATTTCAAAAAATTCAATTTCCACTTATAAAACTCTCAGTGAACTAGTTCAATATAAAACTTTCTTAGAGTCTTAAAAGTTATAAATCTAGAGGATAATTTATATTGGTGCTATGTGTTCAAAATTAGAATCTAGAAAAAGAAACCCATTGTCATTGCTTCTACTTAATATTGAATCAAGAAGTCCTAGTGTGTATAGATGGAATGTAAGAAAAATACTTCTTCATTTGGAAGTGACATGAGTGAAATAAAGAAATGATAAAAAATTACCAGGGATTTCAGTAGTAGTGCTAGACACAAATCCATACATAAAATACACTGATTATACACCAGTAACAGAAAACATAAGGTAATAATACTAATACTTTGAAGAAAAATAGAGTGCTTGGGAATTACTATTCCATGACAAAAATCAACTTCTACTACTCTGCAATCAATGTAATTCTACACAAAATCTCATAGACTATCAAAATGTGACTAATAAAAAAAAAGGGAGTGGGGGCCAAGAACACCAAGATAATTTTGAAGAACAAGGTAGGGATACCAGATTTCTAACTATGAAAAATATAGTAATTAATATTACTATTTGAAATTATATATTACACATATAATTTCATATAATTATAATTATATATTATTTAATATTATTAATTACTAGAATTTTAGTAATTAAATGATGGACTACAATCAAACCAATGGAATACAATCAAGAATCTAGAGACTTAACTATTCAACATGGAAATCTTATTTATGAAAAATGTGGCAGTATGTATTGGTAGCAAATACTTAGTACTTTTATTTCTGTAATTATAAGTAAAAAAACTCTGACTTAGCATTGCCCTTATCTGAATGTACCAGAGATACTTAAAATTAAAATTCCCTTTATTTTCCTGTTTTTCAAAATAAGTAGATTATCATTGTTTTTTGAAAGTCTTTAATACTTGATAACTATATAGAACTTAGTATACAGTGACACCAATATACTTAGTATACAAGTATACATGATAACAACTTATAGAACTTAGAAATCATAGGCTTAGTTAATGAAAGTAGTCATGAATTATTAAATACAAACTTTATTTGATCAACAATTACAGAAATTTTATTATTATTATTAATATTATTAATATCATTCAGGAATTTTATTTCTTCTAGGCAAATAAGCTAATTTTTTCTAGGAAAAGTATAAAATTAAATTAAATTCTGTTCTTGGAATACATTTCTAAAATGTTCTATTTTCTCAATCTTTGCTTATATAATTTTTGTTATTCATAATAATATTTGTGTCTACTCTCTAGATGACCCTGATTTTTTTTCCATGATTTTTCTATTTCATTAATTTTTTATAAAGAACTAGCTTTTTGGCCTTGTGGCTATTATTTGCTATTTATATCCTTAAATTTTGTTCTTTATCAATGTCTCCATTGTATATAATTTGGGCTTGCTCTGTCATAATTAGTTTTATTTCCTAGTGTAATTTCTAGCTTTATTCTTTTCTAATAATTGCTTAAGGCTATTAATTTTCCTTGAAGCACCACTTAAGTTTCATTCTTTAAGTTTGATATGCTGTGCTTATATTATTGTTTGCTTCTTCTATATTCCATGAAAATGTATTATTTGAAATAGAAGTTGGGAGGTATATATTTTCGAATATATGGTGTGCTTGAAGTTTTTTGTATACTAAATATTCATGTAATTTATACTGTAGTCACAGGGAACCGTCTGTATAATATAGATTCTTGGGCTTTTATTGATGCTCACTGTAGGCAATAACATGAAATCAAGATACAGGAAAATTCTTAGTATGCTTGAAATTAATGGGTATCTTAATTAGGATGTTTTACAAATCTTCTAAGTCCCATCCAAATATTGATTTCTTGATCTACAAATAGTGAGAAAATCATTTAAATCCTCCATTTTATGGTGAATTTCTCAGTAACTGTGTAATTATCGTAATTTTTCTCTATACATTGGTCTCAATTGATACATGCATTTTGTGATGCTCTCTCAGATTAATTATTAATTAAGTAGGCTTACTATGGTTTTATTTTCTTGAAGTACTTTTCTTCTAATCCTAAAATAGATGCAATAATTTTGCTCTGTCTTATTTTATTTTCAACCTTTCTGTTTTTGAGCTTGGAAATTTTATAATGATTATGATACTAAAATATTTTCAAAACTAATTTCAATCTGGTTGTACCTCATGATATTTCCACAGTTTTTTTTTTTTCTTGATTTGAGGTCTTCTTTTAGTTCATATTTTTTTTTAATTTTTTAAAATGATTTTACTTTTTTAAAGTAATCTCTGCACCCCATGTGGGGCTTCAAATAACCACCTCAAGGTCAAGAGTTGCATATTGCACCAACTGAGCCAGCCAGGCACCCTGAGTTCCTTTGTTTTTAATCTGTTAATTCCCTATATTGTTCCAGCAGTTCATTACTCCATTATATCCTTTTGGTAGTTACTGATAAAATTTATACTGCCTATCATAAAAATTAAAATTAATCAATTTCTATACACTTTCCACTCAAACAATACATGGGCCTTAGAATAGTTTTTATTTTTGACCACTCTTAACTTTATTATAGTTCTGTATTTATATATGACTATAACCTCTAAAACCTATTTTTGCTTTATTATAAAGTTAAGACCTATAATTTTTGTCATATACTTACTAATTTTATTGCTCACATTTCTTCTTGCATTATGGATACCATTTAGGGGATCATTTCCTTCTGTTTGTATTTTATCTTTAGAAATTCCTTTAATCAGTTAGAAATTGGCTCATCAACTTTTAGGTTTAGTTTGTTTAAAAAAAAAAAGTCTGTATTTCCCTATTGGTGAGATGCTGTTTGGTTAGGTATAAAAGTCCAGATTACCAATCATTGCCCCTCTTATTTTTTAAAGTACCTTTTGGTTTTATCTATTGGCTTCTATTGTTGTTGAAGCTAAGTAGTTTACCAGGTGATAATTATTTTTATTTTTAGGAATTTATATTTTTACTTTTAATGCTACCTTGAGTTTAAAGTAACAAAGTTTTATTGTTCTGTGGAGAATAATTTATTTCATTACATTTGTCCTGTTTTGTGATTTTTAAACCTTCCTGAACCTGAAAAATCACTAATCAAAGGTTCTGTAAAATTATCAGTCATTATTCTATTTTCTTCTCATATAAAACTAAGTAAATCTGTGCCTCATTTCATTCTACTCTCCATGCATTTTAACCTCTAATACTTTCCATTATTATCATATATGAATTACACTCTGGGTAATTTCTATGGATCTATTCTCTATATCGCTAATTCTCTCTTTTGCTATGTCTAGATTTTCAATATGTATACTGATTTTTAAAGATTATTTTCATTTTTTCATTGCTACACATTAAGTTTTTCAAATATACTACAGTTTTATATTGTTTCTCAAATTTTATAATATTTTAAACTTCTTAAATTCCTCAAAACTTTATTTTACCTTTTTTGATAATTATATTCACTAAAGCTTTTTAAATTCTAAACTTTTTTTTTCTTTTCCATGGAAATCTATTTCTTTGATATTTGTATTTAAACTCCTGTTTAATGGAGCACTATCTTTGGGAATTTTGAGAATTCCAAGTTGAAGAGGAGTCCTTTCAGAGACTCCTGAATACCCAATAAGATTGTTTTAGGTTAGTGTCACATACTGGGGTTTAGAAAATAAGATGTTGATAGAAGCTACATCTTCATACCTGTAATTAGAATTTCTTAGACAAAACTTTTCCTCCCACTCCCCTATACTCAGGAATTCAGCCTGAAACATAGTAATTACTTTCTTCTCTCCTTTTTCTAGTAGTGGAATCTTTTTTTCCCCTCATCTACCCTTTCAGTAAGACATAGCTTTTTAAGTCTCCCTATTAATCTTAGTGGAACTCTAAGTGATGGGTCTTACATTCTTGTATTAAAAGCAAATATATCATTTACTGTGACTAGAAAATGCCTACCAGCCATCTGGAGCTGCCTCAGCTCTAACTTAAAATTACAGATTCTATCCTACTATTTATCAGGCTCCTTAGCCCTATTTGAGGATTTTTATAATTTTTTTTAATTGCTTGAGAACTTTATTAGGGTACCACATTTTTCTTACATATCCAGATGTGTTCTATCCTTAAAATACTTACAGGAACATTTTAGCATTATTTATTGTCATATGTAAGCCAATTGTTCTTTTAAGAGTATGTTACATTTGATTTCCTAATATCTATATTCCAAAATGGTATCAGGCCATAATTTTAATTATGTCAATTTTTTTAGATTATGGTTTACTGCAAATATTTATATAACTACTTCAATGACCTCAAAGTATTTTAAGTGTCTAAAATATTGATTTACTTATTCTTAACATGTAAGATAAATACTTTCAATGCAACTTATTTTTTTAAGTGTTTTTTAGTTTATTTATTTATTTTGAGAGAGGGAGACAGAATGAGCAGGGGAGGGGCAGAGAGGGAGAGAAAGAGAGAGAATCCCAGGCAGGCACCATGCTGTCAGCAGAGAGTCTGACATGGGGCTTGATCTCACAAACCTTGAGATCCTGACCTGACCTGAAATTAAGAGTCCAGTGCTTAATTGACCAAGCCACTCAAACACCCCTCAATGCAACTTATCTCATCTAATAAAAAACTGAGCCACAAATGTCAAAACAACTTATGAGTGATCATACACTTTTGGAGCAGCAGAGGTAGTATTGAAATATGGGCACTCTAGGTTGTGAATCATTATTTCCAAATTTTAGATTATATTTCCTAACAGGTTCTCTCCTCTGGTGATTAATACATGTCAGTTTTATTTTTCTTAGGAAATTATTCATCTTACTTGGAGTCTTAAGTTTATGACTTAAAACATCTTTCACGGTGTTCTTGCCTAATTTTCATATCTCCTTCACTTCTGTACTGTATTTACTCACCCAAAACTAACTTCTTTGTGTTTTTTCTCTATTTTCCCATCATACTTGCAAAAGATATTTTGATAATTTTATTGTGATTCTTTTTAAATATTGCCTTTTACATTTAATTATATTTTTCTGCTTTATAATTTAGTATTTCATGCTGTATTTTTATTATCTTCTTTATTCTGTTCTTTTCCAGCATGTAACAGAATGCTCATTTTAAATGGTTGGAAAAATAGGAAACCAAAAGCATCCAACAGCAACGAAGCTTATGTGGATAAATTTTTCAGGATCAGAGATACAGACTAGGTCAAAATCATTCATATAAGTGATGTTAAGTAATTGGATAGAAACAGTATCACAGTTAATGTTTTTAAGGCAATAGTAATTAATTCTTGACTTTAACACACTGTTCTCAGTATCTACTTACAACATGGATTCTGTGATAATACAGACTTTATTCTCTATCAGATTCTGGGTCTCTCCCTCTTTTTGCCTCTCCCCTGCTCTCTCTCAAAAGTAAACAAACATTAAAAACAAACAAACAAATAAATAAATAAATAAATATTCAGTAAAAGGTTTAAAAATTTCTGAAAGGCAGTATGAAAACAGTCAGGAACTGGGTAATTTGAAACAAATGAGTTTTGTACAAATTGGAACTTCAATGCTACAGAAAGAGGAGACAGTTCTTAAAAAAAAAAAAAAAATCACTCTTTTCCAGAGAAATCATTTCTAGTTGGAAACCATCAAGGAGTTTTCACTGATTACAGTGACTTACTTTAATATTTGATTTTCCTCTTTTTCCACTTGATTTCATTTTTTTAATTAAAGTGTAAGTAACATACAGTATATTAGTTTCAGATGTACAATATAATGTTTCAACAATTCTATACATTATTCAGTGCTTATCATAAGTGTACTCTTAATTGTCTCTATTTCCCTCCTTCTCCACCCCACACCATCCCTTTACCCTCTGGCTATGACCACTCTGTTCTATGTATTTAAGAATCTATTTTTTTTGTCTTTTTTCCTTTTTTATTATTTGTTTCTTAAATTGTTCATGTGAATATTATCATATGATATCATATGAGATTTGTCTTTCTCTGACTTATTTCCCTTAGCATTATATTCTCTAAGACCATCCACGTTGACTTGTAAATAACAAGATTACTTCTTTTTGTGGCTGAGTAATTTACCACCTTAAAGCCCCACTAATTTGAAAAAATATATGCACTCCTACATTTATTGCAGCATTATTTACAAAAGCTAAGATATGGAAGCAATTCATGTGTCATTCAGTAAATGAATAGATAAAGAAGATACTTTTTATCTTCTTAAGAAGGTACTTATTTTCCCTTGATTGCTGAGATTTAGTAATTTTCAACTTGGAAAGGAAAGATGAAGGAATTTAAGTATGGACAAACACAATTTACATACTACCTAGTGGGATAAAGATTTCTCTTCACAGCCAGGGAGTACTCTAATCCGTTTGGATCATGAAAGGAAGACGAATATTTCTGATGGGAACAAATAAATACACCCATCTTTTTGAGGTATATGAGCAGCAAGCCTGAAGGAAATCATTAATGGATACTTCCCTATTCCCTGAAGCCTTGTATATAAGGAGTTTTTTCCTTAGATCAAAATGAGAAATAGTAAGATTGGTAAAACGGTGATTAAAAACAAGTAGACTTTAGGTAATTATTTAATTTGCACCCAGGTCATTCGATTTAAGAATGTGTTTAGATTGTGTGAACATTTATCTTATAAAAATGTCCTTTTTTTCTTATTTCTTTTTAAAAAAATAGTAGTAGTATTGAAAAAGGAATGACCCTTGATTTTCAACATGATTAATAGAAGCCAATATTAACTATTTATATTCATAATTATTTTTATAAATTTTATCTTTTGTGGAAAGAACATAAAATGCAACCTAACGTCATCAAAATTTTAAGTGTACATTATTTTTACCATAAGTACAAAAAGCAAGTGTACTTATTTTTACAATAAGTACAATTTATACAGCAAATTTCTGGAGCTTATTCATCTTGATAATTGAAACTTTAAGCCTGTAGATTAGTAAGTCTTCATTTCCTCCTTTCCCTAATCCCTGGCAACCACCATCTCACTCTTGGATTCTATGAATTTGACTATTTTAGATACCTCATACAAGTGGAATCATACACCATTTGTCTCTCTGTGAACAGCTTATTTCACATAGCATAATGTCCTTGAAGTTCATCCATGTTGTCTCCTATTATAGATTCCCTCTTTTTTAAAGGCTGAATTGTTTAACATTGTATGTATTCATCACATTTTCTTTAGGTATTAATCTTTGATGGATGTTTAAGTTATTTGCATTTCTTGGCTATTGTAAATAAAGCTACATTGAACACAGGAGTGTTAATACCTTTTCAAGATCCTGATTTCAATTATTCTGGATAAATGCCCAGAAATGTGATCACTGAATCACATGGTAGTTCTACTTTTATTAACTGAGGAACTTCTATACTGTTTCCAAAAGCAGCTGTACCATTTTGCACTTCCAAAAACAGGGCACAAGGGTTCCAATTTCTTCACATTTTTTTCAACACTTGTTTGTTTGGTTGATTGGTTTTGATAATAGTCATCCTGATAGGGAGGCGATGATGTAGTGAAAGCACATTGTAGTTTTAATTTCAATTTCCTGATTATCTCCTGAACATTTTTTTCCATATAGATGTTGGTCATTTGTATGTCTTCTTTGGAGAAATTTGTATCCAAGTCCTTAGCTCATTTATTTATCAGGTTATCAGGGTATTTTTCCTATTTAACGTTAGGAGTTGTAGGATTTCTTTATGTATTTTGGAAATTAAATTCTCATCAGCTATATATGGTCTACAAATATTTCCTCCCATGCCATAAGTTTCCTTTTTACTCTGTTGATGGTTTCCTTTGCTGTAAAGCTTTTTAGTTTGATACAGCATCTCTTGCTTATTTTTGTTTTGTTGACTTTTTGGCACCATATTCATGAAATTATTGCTAATCATAGAGCTTTCCCCTTTATTTTCTTCTAGTAGTTTAAGTTTGGGGTCTGAGGTGTGAATCTTTAGTCATTTCGAGGTTATTTTTGGCATCTGTCAGACCATGTGTCTTCTCCTCTAAGGCAGCTACACTATGCTGGACCCATCAGAGCCCCAAAAGTGGCAAGAGAGAAGTCAGGCCTCTGGAAAGTTAGGGAACTCATTATGCACACTAACTTTTCTTCTCTCCTGGATGAAGGTGGGAGCTTGAGGGTTTCTTCCTCATCATACGGCATTACACCAGGGGTAGGGGCGTTGGTGAGAAAGTATCAAGAGACTCAGTACGGGCTCCAGTAAGACTGGTTTCAGTTTTTCTTCCAGGTTGCAGAAGCCTTTTATAGTTTCTGATCTTTCACAAAAGAGATTTGTCTATGAGTTACTGCTAAATGGTGTATTTTTCAGAGGAAAAAAAATGGTCTTTGGCTTCCAACTACACCATCTTGCTGACGTCACTTTAATTGTTTTCTACATTTTTATACTTCTGTAGCTGAATCTTCATTCTTGTTCTTTGTGTATTTTAATTATGAAAGAATTAATAACAAAACAGTACGCCAATCAGAATGTATTTGGATATATCCAGTAGATTTTTCAAGTAATAACTTTCGAAAGAGTCCCCTGTCCTTCTTAATATGCTCCTCTGACTGTGTTGGTCTCAATGCATTCTTATCAATGCAGGAAAAAATTATTATAAATTATCAATCATTGACATAAATCCATAGGAACTTCAAAATTTTTTGTTCAGAATGTCGTAGAAACTACTCTCTACAGTTTGTAGAAAATCCACTTGAAGTGATTCTGCCCTACTATCTCACTATGTATTAAGCCTATTAATCTAAATTTTAATTCAAAAATATAGTCACATGTTTTGCAGAGCTAATAAATGATGGACCCAACTATAGCATTCAGGTCCTGTGTACAGAGTTTCATATCCATAAAAATGGAAACACTATTCAATTTTTTTTTTTAATTTTTTTTCAACGTTTTTATTTATTTTTGGGACAGAGAGAGACAGAGCATGAACGGGGGAGGGGCAGAGAGAGAGGGAGACACAGAATCGGAAACATGCTCCAGGCTCTGAGCCATCAGCCCAGAGCCCGACGCGGGGCTCCAACTCACGGACCGCGAGATCGTGACCTGGCTGAAGTCGGACGCTTAACCGACTGCGCCACCCAGGCGCCCCAATTTTTTATGTCTTTACATATGGAATTGGTTCTCATCAATTTTTTTTACAAGTTTTTATTTAAATTCCAGCTGGTTAACATACAGTGTAATATTAGTTTCAGGTGTAGAATTTAGTGATTCACCAATTACATACAACACCCAGTTCTCATCACTGGTAGTGCCCCCTTTAACCCATCAGCCATTTAAAGAACTTAAAACTGAACACCCAAAAACCAAATAATCCACTTAAAAAATGTACAAAAGACACCAATAGATATTTTTCCAAAGAAGACATCCAGGTGCCTAATAGACACATGAAAAGATGCTCATCACTCATCATCAGGGGAATGCAAATCAAAGCCATGATGAGGTATCACCTCACACCTGTCAGAATGGCTACAACACAAGAAACAGCAGGCACTGAGAATGCACAAGAAAGGCAAACACTCTTAGACTGTTGGTAGGAATGCAAACTGGTGCCAGCACTCTGTAAGCAGTGTGGAGGTTCCTTAAAGAAGTTAAAAATAGGGGCGCCTGGGTGGCGCAGTCGGTTAAGCGTCCGACTTCAGCCAGGTCACGATCTCGCGGTCCGTGAGTTCGAGCCCCGCGTCGGGCTCTGGGCTGATGGCTCAGAGCCTGGAGCCTGTTTCTGATTCTGTGTCTCCCTCTCTCTCTGCCCCTCCCCCGTTCATGCTCTGTCTCTCTCTGTCCCAAAAATAAATAAAGGTTGAAAAAAAAATTAAAAAAAAAAAAAAAGAAGTTAAAAATAGAACTACCCTACAACCTAGCAATCACACTACTAGGTATTTACCCAAAAGATACAAGTATACTGATTCAAAGGGATACGTCAACCCCAATAATTACAGCAGCATTCTCAACAATAGCCAAATTATGGTTCTAATCAATTTCTTAATAGTCTCCAAATTATAGCAACTTAAAGCCTTTAAAGTAATAAAATGCCTGCTTAGTTCATGTCTTTAAAAGAAAATTAAAAGTCTAATTCATACAAAAATACAACTACAAACAAAAATAAAACTTTTTAGATTGGAAGTGAACATTCCATTACAGGGTATTCTACTGGTACTACACACAACTACTCAGAGATTTCCTTTAAGCGGGGATCTAAGAAAATATTTAGGAATTTTTTAATCTTGCCTGCTGAATTCTGTTATAGAATCAAACAGTTTAGCAGGATTTTCCACTTTAATTTCCAAGTGGAGCTGCTCCACTGGAAATAATTTGGAAACTGCTTGAATGATACTATAAATTTTGAGACCAAACTGAATCATCTCTTGCTCTAAGCCTTTTTGGATTTTAGAGCTCCAGCCAATTTACCAGATGACCTAAAAAATTGCTAGTTTTGAGTGGGTACCAGAACAGCAGAAGCCTGTGAAACAATTCCATGCTACCAAATAAGCTACTCTTATTTGGCCCACTTGGGCCACATGATACAGCTGATTAAATGGTTCTTGACGTGTGTCAGCCAGGGATGCGGCTGGTGACTTTGGTGGGTAAATCACAGTCCAAGCCCTTAGAATGCAGTGCCAAATCTTGTCTTTCTCCCATGAATAACTCTTCTTTTGAGAAAAAGCTTTTGGCCTGATACTGGTCCTTAGTCGAGACAAATGCCTTATGATGGGCCACCAAGTACCATGTGCCTTAAACTGCCCATCATAAACTGGGAGTTCTTTAACCCACCAAGCCATAAAATTGGGCATATACAGCAGGAAACCATCATCAAATGGAGGTGGTATATAAAGATTAGGCCCATACGTTCCCTGAAGGTACAAGTTACATGAAAAAGTGACCTAAATCACTATGGTTCCCACTCCTGCTAACCTACCTTCTCTCTCCCAGCCTTCAGCTATGGTCTTATGGAGAGTTCCCTACCATCAACCGACAGGAAGAAAAAAAGTTGAGCCTGGCTTACTATGGTTCTGCACCTTATGCACCTTTGCAAAAGTGGACAGATGCAGCACGAAAGCCTTTTTTGGGGATATTCCTTAAAGACAGAGGTGAAAGGCAATCCTCCTATAGGCAAAATTTCAAGAAGTACACTTGGTCCTTTACTTTGGGGGAAAAGAGGCTGTACATCTGATTATGGACCAGTTTATGAACTGTGGACAGCAGAATGCCTTTGGACTTGAAGTGCAACTCTGCCTTGGGTATGCAGCCTGCTAGCCTGTTAGCCTATCCTGCAAATTTTGTATTCACCATGTATTTATAACTGCATGAGCCAATTCCTTAAACTCAATCTCTCTCTTTCAATACACACACACACACACACACACACACACACACACACAATTTATTTGAAAGATAACTGGCTATTTAAAGCAAAAGTAGTAGCAATTCATTTTGGGGTTTATAACATACGTAGAAGTAAAATGAATGACAATAGTGCACATGATGGAAGGGAAAAATGGAAATATACTTCTGGAAGCTTTCTACATTAACTAAAATATTAGATAATATTATTTGAGTGTAGACTATGAAAAATTAATGATGCATATTAAAACATTATATATCCCATTAAATTATATTACAAATACTTCTAATAAGCAACATGAAATACAATAAGAAAAAAATAAAGCAAAAATAAGAATAAAAACACTTGGGATGAATAGAGAACAAATAGAAAAATAGTATACTTAATGCTGAGAATATTAATATAGTAAATATAAATTATCTAATTGCTCTATTAAAAGGTAGAGCTTTTCAGAATGAATGGAAGGCAGAATCCAACTATATTCTGTCTTTAAAAAACACTATAATAATAAATATAAAGGCTAAAGTCAAACTATGAGAAAACATATAGAATGCAAAGTATAAATCATGAGACAGAATATATTAATAATATACAAAGCTACCTTCAGAATAAGGAATATTACTAGGTGTATAGAAGGAAATACCCTAATAGTAAGGGATCAATTAATGCAGAACACATATCAAAACTAAATGTTCATGCATGGTAAAAAAATAACATATACACACACAAATATGTACATCTGTAAATGAATATATAGCAAATGTAACTAATACCACAGAGCTAAAAGAAAAAATAGTAGACAATTTTGTGATTATACTAGACATTACATTTTCCTTTCAGTAATTGATACTTCAAGTAGACAAAAAACTAAGAAGATGGAAGACTTGAATTTAAAGAACTGTAAAGTGTAAAAAAAATTATAAAATACTACATTCAGCACCAGAATATACATTATGTGCACATAAGACAATCACCAATATAGAACATACACTGAGCCACAAAATAACTCAGATTTTAAAGGACTGAAATTGTAGACAGCATTTTCTCTGACCACAGTGGAAATGCATGAAAAATGAACCACAACAATTCCAAAGACCTCCTAAATTTGTCAGTTAAGCATCATACACCGAAACCCATGGTAGAATGAGAAATCACATTAAATTTAGAAAATATTGAAAACAATGATTAGGAAACACCACTTAGGAAATTTTCAGGACAAAGCTTTTAGCTTTATGTGATTAAATAAGAAATGAATAAATGACAAAAATCAATAATACAAGATATTATGTATAATTTTATAACATATAAATATAATTCCTAAAGGAATTATGTAGAAGAGAGAAAATCTCAAAGAAAATAAAAAGAAACCAATAATAAAGAGCAGGAAACAATGACCTAGACAGAAGGACAAATAGGAAAATAAATCAATGAAATCAAAAGTCATTATTTGAAATGAACAGTAAATGAATAAATTTTTGTTCTGAACAACAAAACATAGGTAAGACAAATATTATCACTATCAAGATTGAAAAGGCACCAACCATCCTACACAATGTGTGGATGTTACAATGATATAGGAGGAATATAATAAATGTTACCAATAAATTCAACAACTTAAATGGAATCGATAAATGCCTGGAGAGGTATCAGTTACCGAAATGGTCAAAATAAATAGAAAATATAAATACCCCATCAATAGTAAAGTAACTTAATTTATAATTTAAAAATCCTCCATAAATGAAACCTTATGACCACATGATTTCAGTGGAGAAGCCTACCAAATATTAAAGGAAGAGATTATTCCATGTTTATACAAATCTGCTCAGAAAACAGAGGAGGAGAAAACACTTCTCAAGTCCTATGTGGGGACCAACATTGTTACCTAGATGCACCAACCAGAGAAAGACACGCTTGATACAGAAAACTGATAAAGACATTATCTAAAGAGAAAATTATAAAACAATAAGCCTTATGAATATAGATGCAGAAATCCCCAGAAAAATATTGGCCAAATGAATCGAAGGGAAACCTTTAAAATACATACATCATCCCAAATGAGTTTTATCTCAAGGTCTGCACACTGAAAATTATAAAATATCACTTAGATAAACTTAATAAGCACCTATCCTATACTGATGAAGACATTTACTACACAAAGACATGAATGCTCATAGCAGCATTATTCATAATATCTGAAAAGTGAAAAAAAACTAAATTTCCACCGACAGATAAAGTGTTAAGTTTTGACATATACAACAATATAACCCTAGTTAGAAATAGAAGAAAAACTATGGATGCATGGAACAATTTGATCATTCTGATTAAGTAAGGTCAGACCAACCAACCAACCCACCAACAAGCAATGTTAAAAATGTTAGCATTTTGGGGCGCCTGGGTGGCGCAGTCGGTTAAGCGTCCGACTTCAGCCAGGTCACGATCTCGCGGTCCGTGAGTTCGAGCCCCGCATCAGGCTCTGGGCTGATGGCTCGGAGCCTGGAGCCTGTTTCCGATTCTGTGTCTCCTTCTCTCTCTGCCCCTCCCCCGTTCATGCTCTGTCTCTCTCTGTCCCAAAAATAAAATAAACGTTGAAAAAAAAAATTAAAAAAAAAAATGTTAGCATTTTGACTGTGATGGTGGTTACACTGATGTATACATTTGTGAAAACTCATCAAACCACATACATAGGATGTATGCAGGGCCCCCTGGGTGCCTTTGTCAGTTGAGAATCCCACTCATGATTTCCACTCAGCTCATGATCCCAGGGTCAAGAGAATGAACCTCGTGTCTGGCTCTGGGCTGAATATGCAGTCTGCTTAAGATTCCATCTTGGCCCCTCTCCCCCACTCATGCTCTCGCAGAAGAAGTGCACACATTTTTATTTGTTAAGTGTACATCAACAAAGCTCATATCGAAAGAAAAAAACAATGTAATTAGTTCATTTCTTACTTTTTACTTTGGCAAATCATTAGAAAATATTTAAGATAAGATTGTTGAGTAACTAGAGAACTCACACATAAAAAACTCTCCTTTAAAAGAATCAAACATGGAAAATTTTTTACTAGGATTTTATGTAAATAAAACCCTTCAAGTCATAATGACTAATATGAAAAACTGGCTAATTGAATATGAATGAGTTTCATGTTTCAAATTCCTTAATACACTCTTCCCCCACACACACATTGTAAACTTTGTCTTTGACATCTGAAACTCTGAGACTAGATGAATTAACTTTGCAAAGGGGATCTTTGTGAATTCTTATGTTTACATAGCCTTCTCTAACTGTGATTGGATACCTTAAGTAAAGTGATAATAATTCTCACTTACAAGGTTCAGTTAGAAAAATTAACATTTAAAGTCATCTAGATTCTTAATGGCTTTAGGGAAAACTGAGTTTACAGATGCCGCTTTAAAAATCAAACATTTAGATATGTTATTCAGACAGGATACATTCTAGAAAAGCGTGTTGATTTTCTTTTGAAGTTTATTTAAGCCTTTTCAATCCCTAAATGGGACTTATAATACGAGTATGTCCAATTGAAATGTATTTTTATGACCTTACCTATGTTAAATTCATATTTACATGTAAAATGTTACATGTTTACATACATATCAATGTAGGAACAACATTTACAAATTTAATATAGTCCCTTGGAGAAACATAACCATAAGTTAGATCTTGTTATCATCAGGACAAAAATAAACTGTATGTTCCTAAGCAAGTAATGAACTTTAAGTATCTTCTAAGGGGTCTCAAATATTACAAACTTAATGGAAACTAACACAATGTGAAATAGAAGTGGACTCTGACCAGCATAAATCAATGTTAAGTCCAGAAATTCTAAAAAGATTTTATTATAATTCTGAAAACAATTATCTTAAGAGGTCTTCATAACAAAAAGGCAATAAATCTATTATGGTCACTCTAAAGAGTGTTCCCCTTCACCTTATTATTGAACTGTTAAAATAAAACACCAAAACTGTGGTGTAAGCTCAGTGACCTCTCCATCAGTTAACACGAATGCTTTGTGTTCTGAGGCAAGGTCAAAACTCCAAGTCAACAGAAGATCAAAAAGGTCTTGTGGCGTAAGTAACATATATCATGTAATTTTCAAAGAGGTTGTGACCTGACTCAATTATAAACAAGATATAAAAATGGATTTTTTATTTGCTTTCAAAATATTTTCAATTTAAATATGGCAACTATAATTTCTTTTCCCTCATGTAGTTCCATGGCATCTCAATTTGCAAAATTTTTATCAGTAAACACTGACTTCACATAAACAAAATAGTACCTACATTCTAACATTCATATGCTTAATAAAGTCCTTTCAATTGCAAATGAACGTTTGCATTTAGCTTGGGACGACTGCCATTCATGATCCATATTTCTAAAGATAACACATTGCTAACTTAAAGGATCATGCATTTGCTGAGAATAAAGGTCTTAGCTATTCAGGGTTCATGTGTTTACTAGTCTTGCTTGCTTCAAGTGGCTTTTTTAAAAACACATTGATATTTTCTCTTTTTCTCTGCAACAGATGTGTATCTTAATAAATTATGCAATATTGATTACCTTCATACTCAATTTAAGGAAAAAATCTCTACAATGTTTGTTTTGGGTACTCTGACCACAGTTCAATTTCTTTTCAATAGCAAAATGTTCAGTCCTGTTTTTATGCTTAAGTGAGAAACTATTTATGGTAATGCATGGTACCATTTATAAAGTGACGTTTAAGATGTTAGATGAGTGAGCAAAAATGGACAAATTGTGCCTAAGGGGTGCTCTTTCATACTCTGAAGCAAAATTAGTTAAAATTGAGACTTCATAAAACTCACCTTTATAAATATTAATACTGTATTTTTCCAGACCACTATTTTGCTTTCTTTCTCAGATGTATCACACAAATTATCATAATAACAATCTAAAAATATAGTAAAAGTTGGCTGGTAAAATTGCCTGTGGCTGACATTATTGTGTCAGTATCAAGAATGAAATGCTGAATCAGGGGATGTGGGATAGTGTCTTCTAGAAATTAATTCCAGTTGAGACTTTGTGAAACCTTAATCACATAATCCTGACTTACCAAAAATCATTCTTAAGAAAATTTAGTGCTCAGGATAACTTCTGGGAATAAAATTTTATGATAATCTATAAGAAAGGCAAAGGCAACGTAAGACGCACAAGTTTTTTTCTCTTTGAGCCTTAAAAACTTTAATAATATGGCTCCGGGACTGAGAAAGTAATTTTATTTCCTTATCCACTCAGTTTGTGGTCTCTGTTGAAACTGCTAGTTAATACCAATTGATGTTCTTTTAATATTACTGTTTTGTTCACTGAGAAGTGCACTGGCAGAACCAATTTATTTCACATTGTTAACTGAAAAGTCTCGTTTCCACTTAGTTGGAAGATCAGGTATAAAGTGACCATGGACCATGATAACCTATCCTACTTGTACTGTATTATCATCCAGTTTTTTGTTGGGGAAAAATAAATCATGTGAAGAATTAGTCTGTACACATACACAAATAAGTAATAAACTCTAACAAATGAAAAACAAAAATTATGATATTTCCGAGACTGATAATGTGCTTCTTCAGTCTCAAATGTGGTTTGAACTATAGTGTTAAATATCTATTTAACAATGTAACTCACGTTATTTTACTTAAGTTACTTATTTAACTTACTTAATTGTAATTCAGTGATTGACTCCAACAGTTGTTTGTGCATTTTTAAAATGGTTGGTACTTGGGAAGACAATTTGTCTTCACAGAGTAGTCATGTATATGAAGAAAGTTTGAATAAAAATTCTTTATTGAGAAGCAGGATCTCTTTGGTTCCACAGGAATTAGAAGCTTCTGGAGGGTGAGAACCTCATCTGATACATTTGAATCTTCTTTATTGTTTAGCAGAATATCTGGCATTTTTCAAGTACTCAATATTCTCTGATTTAATTTTATAGTTTTAGGGGAAATACTTAGTCTAAAATATAATGTAATACAATTATCAAGCTCTAGCATTTGTTGAGGAACATGGTAAGCAGCAATTTGCAAGCAAACTACTCATGGGGAGTTTTTTTCTGGTTAGAGATGCAGTGTTGCTCAAGTATGGTCTAGTTCCTAGTTTATACTGTTTTATTCAATAATAGTCTTTATTCTTGTCCTTTCACTTCAATTTTTAAATAGAGCTAATTCCTACTTTTCTCACTTCGTAAATGATCTCTTTTTCTCTGTGTACTTAAGTCTGAAACATTAACAGCATTTTAATTTCATTTGAGAAGAGAAATACAAAGAAATAAATTCTTATCTGTAAGCATGTCCATATAATATACAGATAAGTACAAGCATAGCTTCAAATATACAAGTAGAAATATTTTGAAAAATATACAAAATACATGAAATATGTGAATAACTTAAAAGCCCTATGTAACTTTTGCTTATAATGTCTAAACACCACTAGTTTTGGTAACTTTTGTGGACTGCTAATGAATCATTAAAGGAATATAAAAATTGCAAATAATCTCATTTGAATTCTTATTCATTTAATTCTGATTGGGAGAACACTTCCTGACAAAAGGCTGACTTCAGCAAGGAAAAAAAAAGGAGATAAAGAGAACATTTATATGTTTTCACTTTATGAGGAAGAGAAAAAAAATTTTAAATCTAACTTCTTTCCAATATCTTTTAAAAATGGGGTTACAGCTCAACCAGTATCTTACTGTTTGGTGAATATAGTTGTGGTTCTTATTTAAAATACCAGATTTCAAACTTAATATATGTAACTCGAAAGATGCATGTATACACATCCATACACACAATAAAATATATGTATAGGTGTATCTGTACATTCACATGAGTATTAATATTCACAACTAAAATTATTTGTTGTAAAATTCTACAAGCATAGCTAATATATACATTTTAATCAGGCAAGACATAGTATTTAATGGGAGGCTATTGGCCTCTTTGGATAAATTTAACATCTATATATTGACAAGGATGGGTTAGCGAGGAACAATTGGCCTGAAACAGATATTTGAAATTGTCATTTTATGGAGTTGCATTGTGAATTCTTGCTATCATCAGATGTTTCAGTGTCAAAAATTGGCTAGAAATCTAACACTTAATTCTAGTTTCCTCTGAGTTAAAAATATCAGCATTTCAAAAAACACACATAAATCTTTTGAGGGCAATTTCATTTAAGGAAATTTAACAGTATAAAGGACCTCATTACCCAGTATTGTCAATCCAACACTTTTCACAGACAACCCATCTAAAACCTACAAACAAGAACAATTTCTAGGATTCTCATTAAATTGGAAGTGCGGAAAAAATGACAAAGTAAAATATCCCATGTTTAATATTCTTATATATGTTCTACTGTTTACTTTTCAGAATGTTTTCATAATATTACTAATAAAATATTAGGACTCTTCATGGCATCAGAAAAAAATAAGCTACTCTTCATCAACCTCTTTGATTTTTAAATGTAAATTGGGGGAAATGACCAAATATGTGATTCAATGCTAAAAAAAGAAATAAACAAAAGCAAGTGGGAAATTCTAGTTAACACTCAAGCTTTAAAAAATGTTTGCCACCTGCTTTTTATTCTTTACAGAGTTAAACTAAGTGTCCTTTTGTAGTCACTTTTGCTAATATGATGTGTCTAATTGCATAAGGAAACTTCCACTGTCAGATTATGTCCGACACCATAATGGGAGATTTATATTGTGACAGGGGTAGAATCATGGAGAAATCATTTTGAGAACTTCAGGTCCTTCACTTATATTGGACTATACTGCAGCCCCAAATTTCAGTGAGAAGGTAGTATTTTATTCCGCAGTTTTTCTTTACGAATGAGAAGGGAAAGACACCCTAAACATAAATTTACTGTTCTCTTAAAATTCTTCCTGAATATATCATCATGTCATCACAATACATATTCCTTCTAAAAAGAAAAAGAAAAATATGAGGATGTTTATTAAATTATGAATGCTGAATGCTAATAGGGAGTAATAATTTAACAGATTATTGCCTGGGACAAAGAGAAATATGTTACTAGCATATTAGACAAGTGTCCTTCCTCAGGCAGTGATCTCATCCTATAATGCTCCTTACTTTACTGCAAAGTTTAAATGTTTCCTCTGGAGTGTTAATACTATTGTGGCATCAATTTCTAACAAATATAAAGTACCCTACCTTTAAAAAAATGGATTAATATAAGGCATAATGCTGAAGTATGTGTCAAGTGTAACCTTTATAACTTTGCTTGTCAGGTTTTTCCATTAGAGACCTCATAAGCAGCCCTTGCATATCAGTCACGGTGTTCCCTGACAGGTTTAACCTTCCCAAGTGGCTGAATACACCATCTTCACTGCAGCCTATTGACCAAGGCAATAAGCCATTCTATATAGTGTATTAAAGTCATTTTCCACATGCTACCTCAGCACGACCCATTGTTCATGCCGGCTCCTGCTGACCATGGAAAACCCGCACTCCACACTAAATTGCTACACTTTACACCGTTACACCAGTTAAGCAATAAGCCCCCAACTGAATTGTTTTTTTCCTTCATAGTCTAAAAAGCACAGCGATTATCACAAGTGCTCAAGATGCAATTTTAGACTGTCAAAAATCCCTGCAAATAATTTAAACACTTAAAATATATGCTGACTGTGGAAACTTTATTTTTGTTATAATTCACCAATTCTTTGTTCCCGGATGCCTAAGGGTGGCGGGCCGTCTGTGCAACTCTGAGCAGCCCTGGGCACTCGGTGTCAAAGGTTGTGTTTCAGCCCCATGAAATTCACCCCGTCTCTGCTGAAATCAGCTTTGTTGCTAGACCCTGTGACAAATGAGTCCAATCTAGGCTGGGTGCCCTTGACTTGACCCTGGCCAAGGCAAACAATAGGGCAGACTCAGCCAGTGGAAAAGATGTTCTGCACTAATGAACCCAGCGGTGGCCACAGGTCAGTTAAAAAAGAGGGGATAATGTTCAATCTTTTCAGGTGCACATTCATAATGAGCGAAGCACACAATCTCTTTCAGGATGGAGCACATATAACAAAGAACGTATTTGTACACTCATCAAGGCTAATGGACCCTGAGGGTGCAATAGGAATATGTTTTTAATTTAATCTTTATTGAATGACCTTACACACTTCATTTTCTCTGCACGGCACCATGAAATGGACACACTCTTATCAAGTTGAGAACTGAAAACAGATGAATATATAAATGACCTATCTACCTGCTGGGTATGTAGATGAATTTCTTCCCTTATTTTCACCTCTGTCCATCCCGCTGTTGGCTCTCAGCACCTCCTAGGGACACTTGCCCTTAAACTCTTGTCTAGATTAGCTAATCATGTAAACAAGAGAAGAACCCCTCAAAATCTGGCCAGACGAATCTTGAAATCATTAACTGTTCGAAGAAGGAAAGAGCTATGATCATCATACTAAAAGAAAACACCTTTTCTTTCCCTTCCAGAGCAAAGACCGAATGTGAATAAGCTCCAAGAGTGGAGGGACAATTGTACATCCTGTACAGGTCCAAAGCACTTTCAAGTAACTAGTAATCACGATTAGAAATGCTGTTTTAGCCGAACGGCAAAGAGATCGATTTGAAACTTCCTCTAGAAAGCTGCTTCCCAATACATTTTTGCAATTTTTTAGATGAGCAGCACAATGACAAAACAAATTCTATAGTTCCTTTTAAAATAATAGGAATCACTTCCTCCAGTTTTCTAATGTAGGCAACTGTGGTATTATATTAAAAACTTGGGGGAGCGCCTGGGTGGCGCAGTCGGTTAAGCGTCCGACTTCAGCCAGGTCACGATCTCGCGGTCCGTGAGTTCGAGCCCCGCGTCGGGCTCTGGGCTGATGGCTCGGAGCCTGGAGCCTGTTTCCGATTCTGTGTCTCCCTCTCTCTCTGCCCCTCCCCCGTTCATGCTCTGTCTCTCTCTGTCCCAAAAATAAATAAAAAACGTTGAAAAAAAAATTAAAAAAAAAAAAAAAAAAAAACTTGGGGCTCTAAACATTACTCTGCAAAATTGGGCAATCGTGTAAATGGAAAATATAAGCTTGCCTTTAACATGTTCATCTTAGTGCATCAAATGCCAAAATCATCCTAGAATTTTATATTATTTTCACCTTATTTTCTTGTGCTGATAATAACTCATAATGAAAACCAAATCAATCCTTTAATAATGAAACAAGGGAGATAAAATGCTTTATAAATTTCTCTTTTTCATCTCTTTAGCCCCTGATGTTAAAATCTTGCTTATAGGATGCATCATATTTCAAGCACAAAATTAGAAAATCGTCTTCAATGAGGCAGAAGGTGGTACAGGTGGGTAAGTAGGTGTGACAAAGTCAAGTTTGTGAGTTTTTTCTTCCCATTAAAATGATACCTCTTATTTATGGTCTTCATCAATCTTACAACATGTTTCATTCATATTGAACACTCAGGCCTTGGCAAATGGTTAATTGCTAGCCCAAGGCAAGTGACTGCAAGCTAGCTAGGCAGAGAGAAGTTCAGTTTACCCTGTTGAGAAAGTAATGGGTTAGTTGTAAATCATGGCAAGAGTTATTTGCATCCTATTCCTTCTTGCTCAACTGCTAGTTGATGAGAAACTTTAATAGACCTCTGTGCAAAAGGGCTTTGATTTAACTTGAGTGTGTTCAGAGGCAATTCATACACAGTT
The DNA here is from genome assembly GCF_007474595.2 of Lynx canadensis. Lineage (NCBI taxonomy): Eukaryota > Metazoa > Chordata > Mammalia > Carnivora > Felidae > Lynx > Lynx canadensis. The sequence goes on along the minus strand of NC_044303.2, from coordinate 154,698,429 downwards.
TAACAAAATATTATATTAAGTTTAAAATCATTTTTGTCAGCTATTTTGTTAGGTGATAAAATCAAACTGAAGTTATTTTAAAAGGTGTCATGGATCTAATATTTAGCATTAATATTAAAGACACTTTATAGAATAATTTTGAGTAACATTTCAGTGTTGGTTATTGCTTATGGGAACAACTGAAATATATACAAAAAGAAGTTCAGCTATTTTTTTTTTCAATCAAACTTGTAAGGACAAACATTTATCCTCACAAACTATATGACAAAGTTGACTGTTATTGGAAAATTAAAGCCACATATTAGAAAGAAAAAGGCTGACAGAATTTAGAAACCCAAACTACTTCTTAGTTACCACTAATAATTTTTTTACCCCATTTAGAAAATTCCTGTGTACTTAATCTCAGACTCCTCAATGCTTCCACAGCATTATGTCTGTGTATTTGTGTACTTTTTGGTCTTAATGTAGGAAAAAAAAGTTAATGTGTAGTGACCAGTGAATGATAGCCTAGAAAGTCATGTTCTTTGGCACAGTTTTGTTAGGAAAGCAAGATCCTGTGGTTTACAGACAGAGAACACTTCCAGTCTTACAGGCCTGCACATAAACACCTCACAAATTGCGAATGGATTCAAAACTATAAAAAGAATGCTTCTTTGGCACAAGTTGACAATCTACACGCATGGACTGTGAAAGTGCTTGCTTTGTCCAGTGAGAAGTAAGGGCCCGGGTGATAGGAGAGCCTCCCAAGAGGTAGCCATTCTGCCCTAGATTTGCCTTAAGCAGAAGACATGAGCTTTGGTCAGGTACACGTACTAACTGCTCTGCCGGAAGGGAAATATCCTCACATCAGTTCAGTTATTCACACAACCCAGAAATCACTCCCACTCCCAGCAATGTCTCTACCTCCTACTTTTCTGAGAAGATGAAAGGCAATAGACACTCTTCAATCTACTTTTTATGGTTTCTATCTGCAATATTCCACAGGAACATCTCTACCTGAGGTCTCTAATGACTTCCTTGACACCAAATCAGATAGTTTTCATGGTGTGGCAAAACAGTGGAGACCACCTGAGTTCAAATTCTTAATGCTCCATTTACTAGCTCAGTGATCTTGGGATTTTACTTCCTTTCTGTTCTTCAGGGCCCTAGGGGACAAAATTATGACAGTAACAGTATTCATCCCTTAGGGTTTCTGTTAGTATTAAAACAATTAATCCATACCAGGAGCTAAGGGCCATGTTTGGCAACTTGTAAGCATTAAATAGAAGTTATTTTTAATTGTGGATGCACTGATTCAATCAGCATTCAAGGCTGATCACTATGCTTCTTAAAACACTCTCTTCCCTGACTTCACATCATGTCAATTCAGTAACTCAGGGTTCCCTGAGTTCTAGTCACATCCATTTGTATTTACACCACAAGTCAGCCTGCAGTCACTCTCATGGGGTTAGAGCAGGCCTATTTGTCTCTATTTATCCACACTGCCTTCCCTAAAGACTGGGTGCTCTTGTTTCTATGCAAATCTTATTATTCATCCCTTTATTCAATATTGTCCAAAGTTCTTCAACTAGTCTTACAATAATGCAAAACCCGTCAAGTGGTCTTGCCAAATCTCTGTACTCAGTCTCTTCTCACCACTAGCTCATACCTTCTGTTGTCTTTATTAACAGAGGAACCTCCTCTGATCTAGGAGGTCTAGGAACCTCCTCTGATCCTTTTCATTTACCATCTTCCTCCTGCCATAAAGCCTATGCCTGAAACAGTTTTCTCTTCCTCCTTTTCCTCAATAAACCTTATTTCATCCTTCAGATCTCAGCTCAATGACCATATCTTTGAAGAGGTCTTCAGGGGCCTTCCTACTTATTTCAAATGCCATTATATGCTCTGACATAAGAAATGTACCTTTCCTTCAAATCAGTTATCCTATTTTTGAATTTATATTTTATGGGTGACTGTATAAACTAGTATTTGTTCATCTGCATGAGACTAAGTCCCATGAGGCTAGGACAGTTTTGCGTTTTGACTGTTATTATATGCTAGAATCTAGCACCATGCTGAATATGTTTACAGTACCCCTTGGATTTAGAAGAAAGGCTGAGTTCAGTAGATATTACATCATCTCCTTTTATACATTTGTCATACTCTACCTTGTACAATTTAAAAAGTTTTTCTAGTAAAACATACCTTCTTTTTCGAGCCTCATAACCTGTGTCCTTATAATTCTTTTATTATTCTTTTATTTTTACTTCTTCCCAATTATTTCACATGTATTTTGAAAGGACAACACTAACATCAAATAGAACAGCCTTGTATTACTGAAATTTTCTCCTGTGACTATAAACTCATTGAATATATGTACTATATGTCATTACTTTATGACATAATATGTCATATATTATCTAGTGCCTTCACAATGCATGTTTAAAAAAAAGTTTATTTGAAAGAGACAGAGAAAATAAGCAGGGAAGGGGCAGAGAGGGAGAGAGAGAACCCAAAGCAGGTCTACACTGTCAGTGCAGAGGCCAATGCAGGGTTCCATCTCATGAACCGTAAGATCATGACTTGAGCTGAAATCAAGAACCAGTCACTTAGCTGACTATGCCACCCAGTCACCCATGCTCTTTATACAAGATAGATACATAAACAAATTTCCTAGCTTATTCACTTAAATCATATCCACAAGAACCCTCATGCTTTTGAAATACAAATACAAATTATTTAATTGAAATCATGACTAATCTATGTAACAGGCTAATGATTGCCTTCTAAAATTGTGAGGTTTGGGCACCAAGTTATTTTCAACAAAGTAGTCTTGGTATTTTTTGATTCTCTAGTATGTTCTTGTGCTTGGTACCCTAGTGACCAGTTACTACTCTTTAAGACATGGGACAATGGAAACATTACCCCCCTCAAACATTTCTTTTTTTTTTAATGTAGAAGATCCATCTCTTAGTGTAATTTTTTCAACTGTACCTGTACACAAGTACCAATCTTAAATAATATTATATGTAAAAATGGCATACAAACTAAAAATAGAGGATTATTGATTTCTAAAATCAACACTGGTGCAATGCTGTGGAAAACAGTATGGAGGTTGCTCAAAAAAAATTAAAAACAAATATCATATGATCCATTATTTTCACTATTGGATATTTACCCCCCAAAATGAAAACACTAATTCAAAAAGATATATGCACCCCTGCATTTACTACAGCAATATTTACAATAAAAAAATACTGAAGTAACCCAAGTATTCATTGATATATGAATGGATAAAGAAGATGTGTATATGTATAAATGTATGTACATACAATGGAATACTACTCGATCATGAAATAGAATTGGATCTTGCCATTCGGGATGACATGGATTGACTCAAAGGAGATTAGCTAAGTGAAACAAGTCAGGCAGAGAAAGGCAAATACCCTATAATTTCACACAGACTCTTAAATACAGAGAACAAAACTGATGGTTGCCAGAGGGGAGGCAGGTAAATGGATGTGTGAAAGATATAAAGCGGATTAAGAAGTCTAAGCTTCCAGGTATAAAATAAATCAGTCACAGAGAGGAAAGGGAAATACAGTCAAAAATATTGTATTGTGACAGATGATGACTACACTTATTGAATAATGTATAGAATTGTCAAATCAGTATTGTACACCTGAAACTAACACATTATATGCCAATTTTGCTTCAATAATAGAAAAGTATATGTATAAGGAAACAGTTTCCAGACAGTAGACAAACAGCATAGTACTATCATTCTTGACATAAAAGAAACAGGTAAAATCCACGGTCACCACACAACACCTTTTATCAGTCATTTATTAGATGTGATAAATACAAGACTGAAGACTGCAGAAGAAAGGGTCCATAAACTTGAAGACAGAGTAATATATAGTATCTAATCTGAAGAGATAGAAAAAATGGGAAAAAAGCCTTAGTAACATAAACATCAAGTGATCAAAATTATATGTATTGGAGTTCTAGGAAAGGAGAGAGAGAATGGGGCAAATGTGCATACACACACACGTGTACACACACACACACACACACACACACACACACCATCGAAGGGAAAAAAATGACCAACCTAAATAATGGACAACATTTCTCCAAAATTTGGTGGAAAACAAATTGAACACAATGAAAACCACACCTCGTCACATCATAGGAAACTCCTGCAAATTAGACAAAGGGAAAATCACACACATACAAAAGGCACTGCATTACAAAAAACAATGATATATAATTGTTAACTTATGATAAACAATATTGGCTAGAAGCCAATGGAATGACATCTCCAAAGTGTTGAATGAATAAAACGGTGTCTTAAAACTTTGTGACCACTGAAAGTATCTTTTCTTTTTTTTTTTTTTTTTTTTTTTAAATTTTTTTTTTCAACGTTTATTTATTTTGGGACAGAGAGAGACAGAGCATGAACGGGGGAGGGGCAGAGAGAGAGGGAGACACAGAATCGGAAACAGGCTCCAGGCTCCGAGCCATCAGCCCAGAGCCTGACGCGGGGCTCGAACTCACGGACCGCGAGATCGTGACCTGGCTGAAGTCGGACGCTTAACCGACTGCGCCACCCAGGCGCCCCTGAAAGTATCTTTTCAAAACGAGAGTGCAATGAATATATTTTCAGATGAAAAAGTTGAGAAATTCAGTTGAAAATTGAGATTTAAGAACACTAGGAATGGTAAATATATGGGTAAAAATAAGAGACTGTATTTAGTACCAAAGTAAACTGTAATACATCAAGGAAGCACATTATGTATCTTGGCAACCACAGAAAAAACAAACACAAATAGACATAGCTAAAAGCAAATCAAGTAATTAAAATGAAACCGTGAAACTTATTAGATTACCTAAATGAAAGCAAAAATGAGGAACCAGAGAACTTAAAAGATTGTTAACAAAGAAACAAACAAACAAAAAAAACGGCTGACAGAAATCCAAGTATCTAAGTATTACATTTAATATTTATACATAAAACACTTACATTAAAAGCAGTATTTTAAGAATTTTTAAAAATATAAGACATAATTAAAAGCAGGATATAATAGAAGTAGCTTAAATATACAGATATGAAGCAGGTTGAAAGTAAAGAATGGAAGAAATCTATCACTGAAACTGTAAGCCTATGAAAGCTGAAGTGGCTTTACTAATTTCAAACAAATTAAATTTAAACACAAGGGTTTAGGTGAGGATATGTGTCAATTGAGCGATCAATTATAATAAATGTACTCTGGTGAGTGATGTTAGTAAAAGAGAGGTCAGAAGGTATATGGGAAATCTCTGTACCTTCCTCTCAATTTGCTGTGAACCTAAAACTATTCTGAAAAACATTTTTTAAGTTTAAAAAACTGACAGAAAATAATTTGTTCAGTAACTTCACAAAGAAAGATATATGAATGACCATTATGCACATGGAAAAATACTCCATATCTTCAGTAATCAGGAAGATGATTTAAATCGCATTAAAATATCATTACACACATTTAAATGGTTATATTTTACAAACTGACAATTCCAAAATTTGGCAGGGTGGTGGAACAAGTAGGATTTGCATACATTGCTGGTGCAATTTTGAAATGGTACAAACACTTTGAAAAACTATTTGGCAGTTTCTTATAAAGCTAAATCGACACCAATCTGATGACCCTACAATTCCACTACTGGAGACTTATGTAAGAGAAATAAAAAGAGGCATATAACCAAAATATTTGCATGCACATTTTTATACCAGTTTTATTAATAGAAGATAGAAACTAGAAACCACCCAACTATCTGTCCACATGATTGGATAAAAAAATATGGTATATGTATAAAATGGGGTACCATTCAGTAATAAAAGGGATAAACTATGGATTCATGCAGTAACGTAAGTGGTTTTCATTCAGAAGGCAACTCATGAGAACAAGTCTACGTACACAGGCAAGGGAAAAAAATGACAACTATTTGGAAAACCAGCATTCTACTGTCAACTAGGGATATCCTAAGATCTATAACCAAAATTTTGTAGAGTTAAGTCATTACACGGGTTCTAAAATATTCTCATAAACTGTCAATTTTAAACTTTACCTTTCAGTCTCAGTATGATGTTTCAGAGTCATTTTTCAAAGAATAAAATACTAACCATACTTTTGAAAAGAAATTACATTGAGTGAAATAAACCAGATAAAAGACTATCCACTGTGTGAATTCATTTATGTGACATTCAAGAACAGGTGAAACTAATGCACAGTAATAGAAATCAGAACAATGGCTTCCAATAGAGGAGTAGGGATTCCCTGGTGGAAAACAGTATTATATCTTGATTGAGGTATTGGTTACAAGGGTGTATATATTTGTCAAAACAAAATTATACACTTAACTGCATTTCAAAGTGTTTAAATTTTACCTCAAAACGTAAGATTTAATGAAACAAAGAACCCGTTCCTGACCACTGATTTGGAAACTTAGCATAAATATATGAATTAAATATTAACATTGAACATATTTTTCACTGCATGTAGCTATTACTTGGAACAAGTATTTATTGTCCCATACTTTATCCAAGTCCTTGTGATATAAAAGGTTTTAACAAAACTGTTTTTAATGTGTGTTGGCCAAAAGAACAGGTGGTCAGTAAAAGCACCCTCCTTTTTCATCCTCTCCCTTGCTACACATTTTAGAATAATTCTGTAACTCTTCTTACAAATTCCAACTGTTGGTTCTTGTCCATAGTAGCAAAACAAAGTTTTTCAACATAAGTTTTTCAGCAAATACTTATTTGAGATATGACTCTACACAAAAGGTTGCTTTGTAAAAAATTACTGTATGATAAGTCTTTCCAACTCTTTTCACTATTTATCCAAGAGAATTTTTCAGAAGTAGTTAAAACTCTGGGGGTGGGGGGGTGGGTGGGAGGAGACACAGCCCAGGACAGAATTATTTTCCTGTCTGCAGAAGCTTCTAGCTTACATGCTGCAAGGAAAAAATACCAGTTGTTCTGACTCACGCTGTACATTTTAAAGTCTATATGATTTAAGCATAGAGCCATATCAATGTTCTAAATTACTTCTGTCCAATCACTATATGTGATACTAAACTCATTTAAGGAAAAAAATTTTATGCCTTAACTGTAGAAACCATTCTTTTAGGCCACTGTATTCATTAGACTGATGTGGAAATTGAATTTTTAGACCTGAATTTTGAACAGAAGTCACAGAAGTCTTAAAAGTTGATATCCACTCAAAGCAATGCAGATCACCTGCTTGTCATTCATTCATTAGTGGATGGATTTATTAAGATATTACATAAATATTAATAGAATTCAGTGAAATCACTGACTTTTCTGAGAAGGGGATGTTTATGTCCTTCATTTTATAACTTCAAGGTACTGGGATTTTGAGGACTTAAAGAATAGCTAGATATTTGAACACCAGTTTCACCATATGGAGAAACACATTTTTCAGGCCTTTTCCCAGTATAAGCTCTGATAAAGAGTGAAATAACTTCAGAATCTGAATTTGGGAATCTGAATTCTGAGGAAAAACAAAAAAAAATTACCTAGTTTTGACTAAAGTATAAAATAAATTTACAATTATGGTCTTAAAGTGGGATTGTGTGTTATACACAAAATGCTTTTCTAGTGCAGCTGTTTAATGAATTCATTTTAATTTTTTTTTTCAACGTTTATTTATTTTTGGGACAGAGAGAGACAGAGCATGAACGGGGGAGGGGCAGAGAGAGAGGGAGACACAGAATCGGAAACAGGCTCCAGGCTCTGAGCCATCAGCCCAGAGCCCGACGCGGGGCTCGAACTCACGGACCGCGAGATCGTGACCTGGCTGAAGTCGGACGCTTAACCGACTGCGCCACCCAGGCGCCCCAATGAATTCATTTTAAAAAGAGTATTTGTTACAATGCTATAAAATTTCCAATCAGAGTAAAGCTGCATTTTGAGGAATTTTCTCAAAGCCAAGAAATGTATTGGAAATTTTATCCATTGTAAGCATTAAGTAAATACTATGTCCATACACTTAAATATGGGAAGACATTTAAAACCAATAAAGCAGTATTTACAACAAATGTTTTAATTACATGTTACAAATATGTGCAAATTTGTGGACACAAGTCCATGTTTCCTAAAACTTTTACGAATTAAACCAATTTTATGACATTCTTCTTAAGCCTTTTTTTTTTAATTTTTTTTTTTTTTTTTTTTTTGTCTGCTTGGCTTTGGGGGTCATTACATGTGTTTAATTACTAAATAGTCTCAGCTGAACCACCTGCCAACTGGATTTTGCCATTTCTCTAATTAAAACCGAGTAATTAAATATGTGATAAAATATAATTAAGCAAAATTTTAGGCCAGATTTGAACCTTCTACGTTGCCCAGAAGCCCCAGTGACGTTAAAGATTCATGCAAAATCTAAAGATTAATGGCCATGGGTTTCATTCTCCCCTAGTTACTTCATACTTTGAGAGTTTGCATATTACTAAAAACAGCTCTGGAGTTGTTTGGTTGTTTGCTTTGTTTTGTTTTCTCTTTCAAGTATTATCTGATCATCCTCCCTTGCCTGAAGGCTACCTGAAGGCTTCCTTTCCTCAAATCCTCTTCACACCCTGCACATTCAGGTCTGTAACAGAGAAAATCCTCTCCTGAGTAAGAAAACACATAATTGGAGTCCTTTGGACAACTTGTAGTTACAGGCAACAGATGCAGAAAGAGAAAAATTTTAAAGCTACACAACCTAGCTTAAGATGATGAAACCTCATATGACCTTTCTTCAATCAGAACAAAATTACCCATAATGAGTTATCATTTTGAGATAACCCACTATCTGTATGGGAGGTTAAAAATCTCAACACTTAGAATGCATTTCTTAACCCTTATAATTAGCATTTAAGGAACTGGAGTTAATATTTGAATGATTCTGACACTGATTTTTTTAAAGAATGCCATCAGTCTATGAAAAGTACAAGAGCATAAACAGAGGAATACTAAGTGAAAAATAGATAAGGAGTTTGATACTGTGATCAAAGAAAGAAGGAACAACATGTATATAATTTCAGAGAAGAAAAACTTAGTAGTATTATTTAGAACTCCACAAGGATGTATATATTTTATATTTTACTTTTTAAGTTTTTATTTAAATTCCAGTTAGGTAACATATAGTGTAACATTAATTTCAGATATACAATTTCACTATAGAGATATAGTGATTCAACACTTCCATACAACACCCAGTGCTCATCACAACAGGTGCGTTCCTTAATCCCCAATACCTATTTCACCCACCCATCGACCTCCCTTCTGAAAACCAAAGTTTGTTCTGTGTACTTAAGAGTCTGTTTCTTGGCTTGTTTCTCTCTCTCTTACTCTGTCCCTTTGCTTCTTTTCTTTCTTACATCCCACACATTTTCATTTTTCAATTAACTAAAACTGAGTTTAAAGACACAATAAACATCTTATGGACGCTGCCAATGACTTGGCTTTCTCAGAGGTACCCTGATGAAGGCACGGCTCCCTGAAGAATCTCAAATAAGTTATTTAATGATTTGGGTATAAAATAGATAGGAGAGGGGCGCCTGGGTGGCGCAGTCGGTTAAGCGTCCGACTTCAGCCAGGTCACGATCTCGCGGTCCGCGAGTTCGAGCCCCGCGTCGGGCTCTGGGCTGATGGCTCGGAGCCTGAGGCCTGTTTCCGATTCTGTGTCTCCCTCTCTCTCTGCCCCTCCCCCGTTCATGCTCTGTCTCTCTCTGTCCCAAAAATGAATAAACGTTGAAAAAAAAATTAAAAAAAAAAAATAGATAGGAGAGTGGGGTGCCTGGGTGGCTCAGTCGGTTAAGCGTCCGACTTCAGCTCAAGTCATGATCTCATGGTTTGTGAGTTCGAGCCCCACATCGGGCTCTGTGCGGACAGCTGGAAGCCTGGAGCCTGCTTCAGATTCTGTGTCTCCCCTTCTTTCTGCCCCTCGTCTGCTCATGTTCTGTCTCTCTGTCTCTCAATAATAAATACACATTTAAATAAATAAATAAATAAATAAATAAATAAATAAATAAATAAGGAGAAAGAGAGGTGAGACATAAAGGATTGGTAATAGAAATATGAGAATAATTCTTTTTCTGGAAGAAATCAGAAAAATACTATTGCAGACAATATTCATCAAGTGGAAGTATGAATTATTAATGGGATTTCTACACTTGATCTTAGCCAAAAGGCCGAGAAGCGATATTATTAATGGGATTTCTAAATCACAGTCATAATCAATGAAAAGCAGCCTATTCTACAAGCCATATTGGTAATCTAGTTTGTTTTATAAAAACAAAGGAGAATCCAACTACCATTCAGAAAATGATATAGATGAGATCTGAATGCCTAAATAAGATATTTGGAGCTGGAGATTTTTCTCCTTCATTATCTGAGTCCAGAAGCTAATTTTGAACGAAAAACCTGGTTAACAATTTTACTCCAATCAATTTTTTTCATAGAGTGTCACAGCCTTACAAACTTTTATGAAACACTGGGAAACTCTACCACACATATAAACGTGAAAATGTTGGTGAAGGATGTAGTACACCCAGGATACAGAAAGGAAAAATTAATAATCGACCATGATATAAATCAAAGTAACAACAGTAATACATTTTATCAATTATATAAGACCCAAAATGCCATAAAAATATTAATAATAACCACTATTTCAGCAAACCATAACTGGTTATTCTAATGTACTTTTATACTACTGTAATGTACCTTTTCTAATGTGAACTGTCTATTGCTTAAACGCTGTTTTATTGCCGTCCCTTATTATGGAAATCAATAGTAATTCCACTGTAGCTATTCCCTTGTAAGAACACTTTAGCTATCAGAGTTTATTATTGTTCAGTATCATAGCTAAGTAATCCTAGAAATTATATATCCATATATACCTATTGGTACGTATATAATTACATAACAATTTATGTAGAATTTTAAACTCATATAAAACAACTGGGAAAGTACATCACGTACATAAAAGTGAAATATTGATGGGAAAATGTAGAAATATATAAATTTGTATGGAAAACCACAAAGAAATAGTACATAAAACTATTATAACCATTATTGTTGGTATCTTTTCTAAATTCCTACATGTGCTAATTTTTCTTTGATGAACATGTACTACTTTTAAATTAAAAAAAAATAGCAATTCATCAAGTAATTAGTTTGGGCCACTCACTCCTGTTAATTCATACAATTCTATCCTTACAAATGTGTTGGTTTTTAGAATCAGTAAAGGATATGTTTTCACTCTTATGTGGATCCTGAGAAACTTGACAGAAGACCATGGGGGAAAGGGAAGGAAAAAAAAAAAAGAGAGGGAGAGAGCCAAACCATAAGAGATTCTTAAAAACTGAGAATAAACTGAGGGTTGATGGGGGGTGGGAAGGAGGGGAAGGTGGGTGATGGGCATTGAGGAGGGCACCTGTTGGGATGAGCACTGGGTGTTGAATGGAAACGAATTTGACAATAAATTTCTTGTTTAAAAAAAAGAATCAGGGGCGCCTGGGTGGCGCAGTCGGTTAAGCGTCCTACTTCAGCCAGGTCACAATCTCGCGGTCCGTGAGTTCCAGCCCCGCGTCAGGCTCTGGGCTGATGGCTCGGAGCCTGGAGCCTGTTACCGATTCTGTGTCTCCCTCTCTCTCTGCCCCTCCCCCGTTCATGCTCTGTCTCTCTCTGTCCCAAAAATAAATAAAAAAACGTTGAAAAAAAAAATTTAAAAAAATAAAAATAAATAAAAAAAAGAATCAGTAAAGGATAATGCTGATTTTTTTTTTCTATTACATTTGGTACATTTGGTCCAAAGTTTGGTCAAACTTTTTTCAAATAGATCTTATTACTTCATGGATCCAGAACCTTGTCCAGCTTGGTGTCACCCAAACTCTATTAGAGACAAGAAGAGAACCAAGAAGTTTTATTTTAACTTAATATAAATTCATTCATTATAATCCTTTGATTCCCATTATTGAGCCAATAACCAATTCACCTAATTGCCCTTGATTTACACTCATTTTTCTCCCCTTATTCACAACTCTGTCATGAGAATTTAACATGAAACACTTTGCTGAATTTCATCCATGTCCTGAGGAGTACTTTGCTCTCATCTACTCATTTGATATACCAGTCAGAAAAAGACTAGCTTAATTTCACGTATCTTGTCCATATTTGAGTATCTAAATGAAAACCGCTGATGGGTTTAACAAAATGTCAAAAATATGTAAAAATATCAGTGTATTCTTGAATCCATTAAAATCTAAGTAATTTCATCTCAAAATACTAAAATCAACATTTTGCTGGTTGAGTAATATTATGAAAATAGCATATAAAGCGAACTTGTAATTCATTCCCAAAATACTTAAGCAACTTCTAAAATTTTCATATATTAAAATGAAAGGTTAAAGAGTAAACCTGCAAACTACAAACATGATTAAAGTGTGAACAGTTGCCACTGTCAACATATTATGTAAAATATTTTTTAAACAAGTAATAGGCTTTGGTTTAATTGATCCATAAGTGCTTGTAGGAATCAAAGCCAGCAAGCAGGGTAAGAGTGAGGGAGTCAGAGTTTTAAAACAAGGAAATTGAAGCCATTTCAGTTTAACGAGCTGCTTTGTCAAGAGACCCACAGGCATATCAGAAATCAACAAATACTATGGGCTTGTTCTAACTACAGAATATACAGCATAAAGTGGCCAACCCCATGCATCGTTCCTTTGTGTGCTAAAGATGCACTATCATTTTATTTTACTGCATATATTATAAGCATCAAGTAATACTTAGAAATGATCATTATTTGAAAAAACAGTTGGGTTATTTTTGGGAAAAAAGTTTTAATGATAAAATTATAGCCCATCATTTTTTATTGTTACAGTTTAACACAATTTTCAAATACTTCTTGACCAGATATGCATAGGACTACTATCATGTTTGCTCAAGGCTGAAAAAAAGCAAATTAATTCCACTTTTCCAACTCTATAATGCTGGACATTGTCCCAGCTTAATGTTTTCCAATGAAGAATTTCAAAGGAATAGCTCAATGTTCACCTCTGGGGAACTTATACAGAGTTATCTCTGCCTAGTAGCTTATAGAAATTAATGTGCTCTTTGACTTAATAAAACGTAAGTGAACAAATGAATGGAACATAAGCGAATGATTAGTTCCTCACCAATAGTTAAAGAAAAGGATAAAGTGGAGAAAAAGGAGAAAGTATACTTTTCTGGACAAAGTGGTTAAATCAACCATAAATTAATATGCTTATGTAGGTTCCTGGATGGATTTACCTATCCTTCGAGCAAACACATGGATGTCCCAGGGCAAAATACAAGTGAGGTCTGTTTGGTCTGATCCTGAACTATTTCTAGCGAGTGGAATTATCTAACTTTACTATTTTCATTGCTGAAGTGTATAACATGAAGAGAATATTTTAGTCACATTCAAATTTTACCTATTTGGAATCCATCAAATAGGTGGATATTTTTTGCTAGCACATATACACTCTTTAGATATTTTTTGCTAGCACATATACAGGCAAAGTGGTGAAAATTTGACTTTAACACAGATAGACCAGGTTTTAAAAATCAAATGCAAGACTTAGTAGCTGTGAGACCTATAACAAGTGACTTTACTATCAGTGAAATAACTTTTAGTAATTAAATACAATAATGTAAAAAAACCAATCAGCACTTAGTAGGGCTTAATGGTTTTTCTCTGTATTTCATTCATACAGTTTATTACTAATATACACAACTGACTTAGACCATCAGTTTGTTTGTAATTACATACACTGGTCTCTTGCTAATTTAAAGAATAAAAATGTTATCCAGGCACTTAACAGGTAAGAACAAAGACTATGTATGTTTACACTAATCACACTATTTAAAAGGACCTCCTATAACAGGGTTTGTTTTGTTTTTTAGCCAGTTGGTATGAGACACTGCCCTTGCCAAAAGTAGAGCAGGTTGGAAGACTGTCATTTTGCAACAGCTCAATTAAAGAAAAAAATATGTATATATATTCACAGCTAATCCTGTGGTAGCATCACCCAGAGACAAATGAGAGCTGTAGCTTTCCAGGAATGCTAACATTATAAATTGTTCCATCCAACTTAATCCTCTGTCTGCATATGTGCTTTGGATTGCTTATCTGTCCTTTCTGTTCCATATTAACTCCAACTCCTGTAAAAGTAGGTTGTCTCTCCATAATCTCATTTGCCTATTTAAGTGAGTTTTTCTTGGTCCTGCTTTCATATATCTCTTCATATGAACAAGATAGGCTTAAATCCCCATTACTGCTGATTTTACTAAACCAGTGGTTCTTCATCAGGGGCAATTTGGCTATTTCCCCCACCTAAATCTGCAAATATCTACAGACTTTTTTTTTTTTTTTTTTTTTTTAGTTCGAGTGGGACCACTACTGACATCTAGAGGGTGGAGACTAGGATACTGCCAAACATCCTACAGTGCAAAAGGACAGTCTTCCACAACAGAGCTGTACCCATCTCAAAATGTTTGAAGTCCTGAAGTCAAGACGCCATGTCTTGAAAATACATACCGAAAGTCATCAAGTACTGTTGTAGGTGATAAAATAGAGCAACCAAGGGAAACAAAGTCCCTTCTCTCAGAGAACTTATGTTCAAATGAGAATAAAAAAGAAATAGAAAACAAGTAAGTAGTATAGCTTAGGAATTGGCAAGTACAATAAAAATAAAATAGTATAGGGGCGCCTGGTTGGCTCAGTTGTTTAAATGCCCGACTTCAGGTCAGGTCACGATCTCTCAGTTCATGGGTTTGAGCTCTGCGTCAGGCTCTGTGTTGACAGCTCGGAGCCTGGAGCCACTTCGGATTCTGTGTCTCCCTCTCTCTTTGCCCCTTCCCTGCTCATTCTCTCTCTGCATCCCTCTCCCTTCCTCTGTCTCTGTCTCTGTGTCTGTGTCTCTCTCAAAAATAAAATAAACATTAAAAAAATAGAGCAGTGTAAATGGATGAAACGTACGTGATAGCAGAGGTAGGGGTGGAGATAATAAGTTGGATATTATGCTTAGTGGAAGAACATGAAATTGCATGTAAAGTTCTTTGTCACTGACCTTACCTTCTTTTGTATAATTACCTTGGTCATAAATTAAGCAGTAAACAGTACAAAGGGGAAAAACAACAAGCAAAAATAACCAAAATATTACCTATTAAACTCATACTTGCTCGTCTTCAGGCTATATTTTGCTAAGTCTTCATGATACTATGCTTGATGTCGTACAGACTGAAAAATAGTAATTTTTAATTCAAACGAGTACATACATGGATTAACACACTTAGCTCTTCTTTGAGGTTCCTACTTTTATTTAAGCTTTCTAAAAGTAAGAACCACCCAAAAAGTATGTTATCGAAGATAGAGAGTAAAGGCTGAAAAGCAATGTTATCTAAAAACCTAGGTCAAAAAACAGTTAAGAAAAGGGTAAGGGAAATACAAAAACACTCAGAACAAAATGCTCTACTCCATGTAATTGTTGTTGATCAAAATCCACATAAGAGAGATGGAGCCACAAAAGCCTTTATAAAGTAACTCAACCTGCATTGTGATTCAGAAACAGGTAATTCATGAGATTAAGGTGCCCTTTATATATCCTCAGAAAGCAGTCAACCTAAAATGTAATCAATGTAAACTAAGCTATAAATTTAGAAAAGTTATGGAAGTGTCTTGAAAAAAGGAATGGATGAGGCTGTAAAAAGGAGCACAAATGGACAATGGTCAGCATGGAGCCTGTCCACAGATCTGCTGGAGGAGAAGGGTCTGTCAGTGTGTCTTACTCCAAGTGGAGGCATCTCCTACTTCTCTATGGAGTAGGGTATCAATTCAGGCTGTGAATCTTCTACGTACTGTTCCATTAGAGCTCACTAAGAAGAGAGAAACGGAACCCCTAAGGCAGAATCTGGTCAGCATTGAACGCTTTTGGCACAGAGTCTCTCTAAAAATGAAAGTTTCGTTTTACATTTTAGCTAAAAATTACTAATTGCATCTTGCATTCCTAGGCATGCTCTGTAACATAATTGTGTTTGTTTTAATACAAATCGTTTTAAATGGTTCAACTATTCCTCACAAAAAAGAAAATCTTCTTATAAAATTGGTGTTCTAAGGCAACATACCATGTCCTCACACATACTCCAAAAGTACTCTCATTTGGAAATCACAGTTTAAGCTGCCAGATGGAATAAAAATATGTATTCTCCTAAAGCTACGTCCACCAAGTAGATTTCTCAATATTCAATCGTTTTTCAGTTGCCTCAGTTCTTGGAACAGGATCCCCTAAGTACTGGACACCAATGTTTTGTCATTACAGCAGGCTGATTTCCAAGAGAAATTAATAAAGTGACAATTTCATTTACAAACCAATCTGAGAATGATGGTTTTGAGTTGCACATTCGTCCCAACTAATTATCATAATTTCAGTCTTTCACAGGGCTCAAGTATGAGATGCCATACTCCATGGTTTTGACTTAAGAAAACTATCTCATTCGATACATCCTTAAATTGGCTACTAGCTTGCATTTTTGTCTTGGTTTGTTCTTTGTGTGGAAGAGGAAACCCAGTAAAGAGATGAAAAACACAGAAGGGAGATAATCTGTTTTCTTCTTCTCCCTGAGAAGCCTCAAAACTCTAAATCTAAAACTCCATCACTCTCTCACCCAAACAAAATTTTACCTATCTAATCCCACACCTTACCCTTAATTTGGCAGAGGGAATAACCAAGAGATCTTAGCAAAGATGACTCTTACACATGAAGACTCAAAAACCATACAAAACAATGTGTGATTAAAGAATTGCATCATGACTTGTAAACCATTAAGTGAAGATTTAGGTGTAATGTCTCAATTATATACCATGGGATCTCTTGTTCTCTCATGGTCTATCCTGTGAGGCCCATTGTCTGGTTCCTTTGACATCTCTGCTGCACTGACTCAGTGTTTCAGGACTAATCAATCCCTTTACATCTTTGAGCTCCCTGGTTTCATCTCATCTCACCCTGAAACTCAGTGGTTTTGTTTCATTTTGTGCTTGGTCCTCCGAATATGTGGTTATTATTCAAGGACTTTGGATTCTGTCATTAGAGGGGAATTCTGAGTTATAGACCCTGATGGTAGGGAAAGCCTAAAAGGAAGAGGTCTTGCCTTTGCTACCCTTAAAGTCTTCTTAGTATTATCTCAGTCTTAATATGTGATTTTAAAAATGTGGGAGTGCAGTGGGAATGAATGACAATACACAAATATATACCCACATAGACACTCTTTTAAAACAATCTGCATTTGACTGATAATCTTAAAAACAAAAATGGGCCACCTGGATGGCTCAGTAGTTAAGCCTCTGACTTTGGCTCATGTCATTGTCTCACTGCTTGTCAAGTCAAGCTCCATGTCGGGCTTTGCACTGATAGCTGGGAGCCTGAAGCCTGCTTTGGATTTTGTCTCTCTTTTCCTCTCCCCTGCTCGTGCTCTTTCCTTCTCTCTCTCTCTCTCTCTCTCTCTCTCTCTCTCTCTCTCTCTCTCTCTCCCTCTCTAATAAAAAAATAATAACATAATTTTTTTTTAAAAAATAAATAAAAATAAGGTAAACACACACACATACAACAAACACTGAGACGCTGGGGCACTAGAATTAGCGTTATGAATGCAGGAGAAATACTAATAGGAAAGGCTGGTCAGAGTCCTGTGGATATGTTTTCTTAACTTCTCATTCTACCAAGACATAATGCATTTTAAGACCTAGCCAGCAGCCATTTCCAGATACAAAAGTTCTACTACTAAAGTAAAGAATTCTGGAACCAGAGTCAATGGTTTTATTTTAAACTTAGCAACCCTGTGAAAAGGTAATTGGTGAAGAGCCCATTTTCTAGGTAGAAGAGAGGGCAGAGAAATTTAGATGGGTAACATTTTCTGACATGTCTTCTGGAAACTCTCAGTGACGGACAGACAAGTTGGTCACCTTGATGACACTTGACATCATTTACCAGCCTGGAGGTAAATTTTAGCATCTCTGGTGACTCAGCAGCCTTAAGTTTTATTATATGATTAACAATTAGAATGGTTTGGAAAGAGTGTGATGTGGAATCTTTTCTAATATAACACAGCATTTGTTACGTAGAAAAGTTCATGTTTGACTGCTGGAGTAGCCAGAATTCAAATATAACGTTCCAAATACTAAGTTCACTATTTCCCAACTGTAAATAAACATTTTTTAGTAAACCATGAAGGCCTCCATTTATTTTGCCAATTGGACTTCAAATTTATAATTACATAGTGATTTACAATATTTGCTACATGTTATAATATAGGATAATTATTTGTCCATAATTGAGAGTGCACAAATACATAAAAAGAAAAAAATATGGACGTATAATGTAGATCAGATGGTCAAATAGCAGCTGAAAACACAAATCAATTTAAAATCATCGGACTTCATGGCTGAAGAGGGCCAGATTCCTATCCTCAGGAAGTATAGACCATTTGTTGATAATTATGAATGGAATAGCACGTGGCGGTTTCTCACAAGTCATACACTTTCAAGTTTGATGATCATTTAGTGGATACTTTTAGTTAGGTGCATCTGAGAAATGTTGGACTATTAATAACATATACTTTAATTAATTGCTTTCACTCGACATTTTTCATTTTCTTAGAATAAAATTTGCAAGAAGCTTTGCCATATAAAAACCTTATCAAACTTTCAAGGGGCAAAGACTGAGAAAGAAGACAGTACATTGCCTATTTCTACCACTAAGGAGACTGTGACAAATGGTTCCTTAGAGGAATGAACTGCAAAATGCAAAATCTGGAGTGTCTTTCTCCACTTCTGAGCCAGTCTTTAAAACAAAACATTCTGGAGCTATGGAATGTGAGAACTAATTATTTGTTAATTTAAATTAAATTCTAAGGACAGGGGTATCTGGGTGGTTCAGTCAGTTGACCTTCCAACTTTGGCTCTGGTCATGATCTCACGGTGCGTAGGTTTGGGACCTACGTGGGGCTCTGTGCTGACAGCTAGGAGCCTGGAGCCTGCTTTGGATTCTGTGTCTCCCTGTGTCTCTCTGTGTCTCTCTGTGTCTCTGCCCCTCCCTTGCTTGCACTCTGTCCCTCTCTCTCAAAAATAAACATTAAATAAATAAATAAATTCTAAGGGCAAATAGAAAAAACAATATACTATAATTAATAATATGCTAAATAATACACTAAACCATTTATACTAAATAATATACTAAATAATATACTATAGAGTTACATTAGTTAATAGATTAAGGCACAAGTAAATTTTGATATTGAGGGGATTAGTTATTTTTATTATTCCACTCTTGCTTATATCCCTTATCATTGATTTCTCCCTTTTGAAAAGTCTCTTGCTCCATACCTATTGCTCTCTTTCTCTCTGTATTTATATTTGTATTTCCTTGTATGACCACATTTTTTCCTTGAGAGCTTTTAAAAACATTGCAGGTAATCTAATGATGCCTCTTTATGCCTTCAAAATGTTAATTAAAGCAACGTAATAATCTAATCTTCAGAAAATAAAATACTTGATAATTAAAACACCATTTTTTTCACAGTTTTTACAGTCATTTTTAATGATTGATTGATTGATTGATTGATTTGTTTTTAAGAGACAGAGAGGGAGGGAGGGAGAAGGAGAAAAACAGAATGTGAGTAGGGGAGAGACAGAGAGAAAGGGAGACATAGAATTTCAAGAAGGCTCCAGGCTCTGAGCTGTCAGCACAGAGCCCAAGGCAGGGCTCAAACTCACGAAATGTGCGATCATACCCTTAACCACCTGAGCCACCCAGGCACCCCTATAGTCATTTCTAAATTAAGTATATAATTTACAGTATTTCTTATAAGTCTTATCAAAGAAATAAAGTTTTATCACAACAAAAACATCTTGATTAAATATAACCAACTTTAGGCTTCTAAAATAAATCAAAATAGAAATATGTACTGGTATTTTGTTAAATTTGGTATTCTGAATAACTGAGTATTACCACATATATTTTTCATGGAATTCTAAATTTCGAAACTGGAGCAAATAAAATCAAGTACCAAAACTGTAATAAACACTCTTTCTTAATTATTGAGAATGAGACACTTCAGGATGACGAGTTATACTGAACATCAATTAGCACTTTTATATGCTAACGCTTTCTGATTCTTTTTTTTTTTTTTTTTTTAGTTTGCAGACAACCTAAAAAAAAGGAGGTTTTTTAGGCTTGCAAGGTATTTATACTTTTTTAAAATAATATTAGCCACAGTTTTCTTAAAAGAGGAGGAAAGGCTTCACTAACAATGCAAAAATAGGACAAAAGGAGATGTTAAGGTTCATAGGAAGCAAGGACTTTTCTCATTTAACAAATGAAAGAAATGTCATTTTGGTTCATATTGTCATTTTTTTGTACGTCTTTATATCATTTTTGGTAACTTCAAAAATGTCTTTCTTTTCTAAAATATTCTGGCTCGCATTCAGCATCTTGTATTTTTATGTCATCTCACGTGACTTCTTGTTAAGAGATACTTCAGGATATTTTTCATAAAATGTGTTCGGTTTAGAGCCTCGGGTTTATTTTATTTTTTACACTAATGCAGCATTATCTTTGCACTCCTTACAAGAACAAAAATATCTCGAAAGAGTACAGCTTCCCAAGGTCATTGGCCTGTGTCTTTCCGACTCCTCAACCAGGTATTCATTTTTCTTAGTTTCTTGTCAGTGCGCCGTGATATCCTTCACATCTGTCTGTGCCTTTGCTTTTATTAGCAGAAAATACAGCTATAGCTTTAGTGTCATGTGTACTATAAAGACAGGATTTTCAAGAGATTTGACAACTCTCATATTTCCCGAAGTATTCTCAATGTAACACAGAAACAGTTTATTACTGTTAAGTAGTGACTGTCTCTCCAGCTTGAATAATGAAGTTCTCTAGGTCAATATTTTATACAATGATACATTTAAGGACGCATTCCTCTTCAGCTTGGCACTAAAACAATGGCTGTCATAACACAGATCTATGGATTATCAATCTCACATGCCACCGTAATCAATCTAATTCGCGGGGCAGGGAAAGTGTAATATGTTATTGAGTTAAACCAGGAATTTTCCTCTACCAAAATGTTTATAAAGGAGCATAATAAAATTATTTACAGAGATGAGTTCCTACTCTACAGCGTGGAATAAATTTAACCTTCTGCAAAGAGTGCTCACAGCGGCAGTGATTTACCTGTGTTCCCGGGAAAGGCCCATCAGGTAGGAAAGCCTCCAGCCCGAGCTTCACAAAGCCGGTCAGAGTAGTGAGACAGGAAAGAGAAAGGCAGAGATGCATTAAAAAGTCTGGCTCTTGAATCCAATGACTACAACAACAGCCACAAAACCCCCCCAAACAGACCACAAAGCGTGTTTTATGGAATCATTAAAAATCAAAACCTTGCCTGTCTTTCGTTTGAATATTTCATGACAAGAGACCATTTCTGAAGGAGAAATGTTTCCTGGCTGGTCAGATAACAGTGGGTTTTAGCATGGAATAAATTCACAAACTTTTCTCAAGGAAGAGAATTTAGGCCATTTCAGTCTAAAGAAGCCAAAGCGTACATCTGCATCGATCCTCTTGGCAGCGAAAAGCAAGTCCCTTTGAAGCTTTAAGTTTGTACCAACACCTGTTAAGACTCTGCCTGCCCTCGATTCCATTTTATATCTGGCAGCATCGCAAGTGTACTTAAACTGAAGACGAGTCCACAGAATAAAGACGAGTACCTTGGCCAGAGATATACATTTATTTTATTTTATTTTATTCTTTCTCATCCTTTCCGTCCTCACATATATTCTGCTCTGGTTTGCTGCAAGTGAGGAAAAACTCACCGGGGTATGTCTTCTCAGCTCTATGGGTTGGCAAGTAAATTCTTATCAGTGGGAAATGTATTCTGATTTAGACTTGGATTTGCATTTTCCATTGAAGGTTTCTGCCTTATCAAGCTGACTTCTATATGTACATTTTTAACTGGTTCAGAACCGATAGGAGAAAGATTTGATTGGCACTTCAGAACAAAGCACAATAATGTGCTCATCATTTTCAACACTCTTTTTACTTCGCTCATGTGGCAGACTGCACTATACCAAGATGGGTACCCCTATGTATTTTTTTAAATGTTTTTCTTTAATGTGACAGTAATACATCTCCATCAAGTGATGTAACCCATGCTTTTTTGTCTTGAACTTGAGGGCACCTTCATAACTACTGTAAACAGAGTTTAGTGGAATGAACATGATGACTTTTGTGGCTCTATTATAGAAGATGAAATGACTTCTGCCTGGTTCTCTTTCTCTGTCACTCCGTCTGTCCGTCTATCTGAACCCAGCCAACATCTTGTGGGGAAGACTAGGCCACATGGAGATACCACATTTAAGAGTTCCAGGCAACAGTTCCAGCTAAGGTCCAAGCCAATAGCCAGCATCCACCACCAGACATGTGAGTGACATATATTCAGCCTGTTCCAGCACTCACTTTTCAACTTTTCCAAATGAAGCCCAAAACGTCACTAAACAGACGAGCCACGTCCACTGTGCCTTATACACATTCCTGACACATAGCAACTATGAGACAAAATAATTTTGTTGTAAAGCACCAAATTTGATGGTTGTCTGTTATGAAGTAATAGATAACTAATATACTCCATCACATCTTTTAATATCTCAAAATCATTCAGGTCATTTTAAGAGTCTACAAAATTGTACCTGCAAACTCTTACACCACATTCTATATGCTAGGTCTTTCTTTCAACCATAGAACTTTGTCCCTTGCCAAAACCCTTCCCGGCGGGGGGGGGGGGGCATCTCAATGTCAAAGGAAACTGCCTCTTATTCCTGCATTTTCCCATCGGGATATCTGCAGAAACCTTAATGAAGTAATTATGTTCTTCAAGATATATTGGTCTGGGACCCGAGAAAATAAAAGTGTGCCTCTGATGCCTTCAGAAGAACCTTGTCTATAAAAAATGCCATAGGGCAAGTGACCTTGCCCAGAGCATGATGTGTAACTTGCCAGAGGAGAGACCCGTAAGAATCCAGGAAGTCAAAAGGACTTCTTTCTGCCCCACCTGCTGCAGGCACTAGAAGCCTGACTACAATGGCTACTGCATACCCTCAAGTCCACATAGCACACAAAACAATACCCAAATGGGGTCCTTTGAGTTAAGACTTTCTGTGAAGACCTAAAAAACTGAACAGATGCTGGGAAATGAGGATATTGCAATGTACTTAATCCTAACATAAGCATATTCAAGAACCACAAGTACCATCAAGACAGACTTCCCAATTCTTTAGCCACAGAATTATCTCTTCAAACAATCTTATAATGGTGAGCCCATTATAAGAGCCCATAAAACAGATGAATGGTTCAGGGGAGAAGCAGCAATTAGGAATAGAAAGCTCAAGCCACTCAGCCTGCCTGTCTTCCCCACTTCCCAAGTCCCAAGGGATTGCTGCACAAATCCCTTGGAGATCCAGGGGAGACTAGTTTTAAACCACTGTTATAATTTCTCACTTCTTCTTTGATATTAAACTAGTTTAAAAAATCCTCAGTTTGTTATTACAGGGGAATATCGTCTACAGGGTTTAGATGGGATTTGTATGTTCTTCAGATTCTGCCCGTTTTCTGGGTTTTCTATACAGGCATAAACTGATCAACTCACATGCTAATATAAGAATATTATCATTAACTCCATAGAAGTCTTTCTCTCTTACAACTGCTCAAAATACACATTTTTAAATCTGAACGGTCTGTTGAGCTAGGATTTTTTTTTTTTTTACTTCAGGAAGCTCTGCAAAAAAAAATGCATGATTATTAAATATTACTGAGGAAAGTGTCCAATCCCATGTAGATTTGACTGCCCTTGCGTCCTTGTTCCAATATTCAATCATTTTGTCCAAGTTCTATCAATTTAATCTCCTCAAACTTAGCACTTCTTTCTTACTCCTATAAAAACTGCTATAATTTAATCATTCATTACCTTAGACCCAGATTTTTATATCCTAACTGACCTCTATGCTTTCAGTCTCTTACCCTTTCTACTTATTTTTAAATATTAATGCCAGAGTAATTTCCAAAATTATTATGACTCTCCCCTGTTCAGATATTTTTACTAGTCCCTCATTGGCAAAGATATCCAGTCTGTGATATGTAAGCACAGCTTTTATTGTGACTCTTCACAAGCCCTATACACCAACCAAAACCACTATGACCTTATTTACCTAAAAGGATTTGATGAAGCTTAGAGAAACTCATTGCCTAAAAGAAAATAAAGGTAACTAGATGGAGGTGGCTGAGTGGTAAAAGATGTAAGAAATAGCAAATAGTGTTTCATTAAATACAAATAGATACTATCAACTCCATTGAATTTTCTCTGATATTCCCAAAAATCAAAATTAAAATGCAATCATGATCAGTGTTGCTGTCTGTATGTATATATGTACTATATACTTATATACATATATATATGTTACATATATATATATATATATATATATATATATATATATATATATAAAGACCTGTGTTCAAGGGACTATATGTACCCATTTCCTATCTTATTGCCTTTTAGAAAAATGGTGATTATTTCATATTAATAATAAAAGTTTTAGCAGCAGCAGAAAGTGCTATTTTATAACCACAAGTATATTTATTAGTCATGCCAACCTAGGGAATAAGTCCAACTTACACTACCTTCAAGAGATAGGTGGAATGAGGTGGAGAAAATTTATTTAACTTTCACAAAGGACTCACAAATGCTTAGTGATGCTGGGATATCAAGCTAAGAAATCTAGCTTGGGGGAAAAAATTCTTCAACATAATTCCTAACTGTTTTAATAGGCTCTCATGGATACCTGCTCAAATCCTGGACAAGTGAGCCGTATATCCGTTTCCTTCCAGCTCTCCCACAGACAATGTGGGGGAACATTCAAAGATGCCATATGGGTTGGTGCATGTCTCAGGTATGTGTCTATATAATCTTCTCATTTGCCACTCACATCCTTTGTTCCCTGTTCTTGGTCTATTACTGTGACTCCCGCATCTGTCTCTGAACTGTCTTGCCCAATCTGCAGAACTACAGTGAACTGCTAGGGGATGGTTTCCACTAACCTGTTTATCTCGCCCTTCCTCTACTCTGCTCGCTACCTCCATTCCTATAGTGCATTTTGAGTTCTGTTAAGAGGTCCTCCTAACAGGCATCTTTAGCCATACTCAATAATCCTGCCCTGTTCCTACCTTGCCCTTTCTCCATCTTTTTCTTGAGCCTTTGGCTATGGTGGATGTCTATGCTCTGCTACTACAAGCTGCCTCACTACAGCCCTCAAACATGCATATGCCTGTGGGCATCTAGGCAGGTGGGAGTTTCTGACCCTCAATATCCATCCTTGATTCTCTTTTGAAAATGTTATCCAGTAAACCTCAACTCCCCGTGTCTTTAGTTTGGCAATCATGCAAAGAAGAAAGCACGGTTGTGATCACCATTTTATTTGGAAGGAAAAGAAATCCTGGAAAAGTTGCCAATATGTGAAGTTTCACCAAGGTTTCATGTTCTATTATTAAGTTCTATGTTCAAAGTTCCCATCGACACAAATGGGTTGAATCCCTTGAGAAATTTCTCCCCCTATTCTAATGTTCCAATTCATACAAATTTCCATTTGTTCAGGTTCTGAATTTCTATATGAATTTTAACTAAGCCCTTTCATATGTGTGACAGAGCCCTGATACTACAAGTGAATATGCTTCATGTTTTAACATATTTTTGTGCTTTCTGTACATGTAGATTTAATATTAAAGTGAAATTAAGAGGCATGCAAGATGTAGGTAATTAAATTAAGCTGCCTAAAAACAAAACACCAAAAAGCATGTGTGTTTATATTAAAGTAATAACATTTTATAACTTTGTATGTAAGAAAATGATCTTCTTGAGAATTTAACGTAATGCTCAATTTCTGGGTTTAGTGTCAACAACTCAACAATGAAGCTCTAGGAATGGCTTCATCACTGAAAAGATAACAGCAAAGTAATATCATCTTTCCCATCTTTATTTTATAGTTGTATTTCTATAAAAAGATGTAGTAATTGCTTCTGAAGAGTGATTATTTTGGTTTGGAAAAAGCTGTATTAATATGAGATTTATATTTAATGAAAATGTATGGGAGGAAGGTAGTAGACATATACTGAGAGGAAAATAAATACTCAATAGTATAAAAAGTGATTGAAGATAACCTCTAAACATTCTCTGAAAAAAATATACATTAATATATAGTTAGCATAAAGTGTATAAAACATAGAAATATATAAAGTAATCATAAATTCAGCAACCTCATTTTTTAATTTAAAAAGTATCATCATATCAATAGACACTGTTAAATATCACTATCAAAAAGTTTCAGGTGTATGAATCAGAATAAGCTAGCGTATGCTATAGTCAAAACAACTGCAAAATATCAGTGGCGTATCTTAATGAGTTAACTTCTCAGTCACACAAATTTCACCATGGGTTCAGGTAGCTCTCCAGGGCTGTGTTTAGCATTCCCAGCTGCTCTAAGCTTTTGGCACCTCCCCTATCAATGGATACTTTCAAAATTACCCCAGTCACACAAGATAGAACATGGAGAATGACACAGATCATATGTTAATTCCACTCAAATTTCACCAGCCAATGCAAGCCCAAGACCACACAAGAGGCAGACAAGTACAATTTTTTTTTTGTATGTAGAACGATATTTTGGTAAATTGCCATAATCTAAACCAAGTAAGGCAACTGGATTTTCAAATTGTGGACCAAAACATTTTCTCTTTATTACTCAAGTCAAATTGTAACCAGCTTACTTTGTGAATGTAGAATGAGAACAAGGATGACTTTCCCCTCTTATGCCATCAAGTAATTATGTCTATACCAGTACACACCCAACTGAGATCCAATATTAATGTAAGTAGTATCTGAGTTTATAAATGGCTACTAAAAATGTTAAAGGAATTGGATTAGCTAGTCAAAATGTATTACATGAGAACCTAGAAGAAAGTGAAGTCTTTAATGTGCTTGGAGCTTGGATAAAAACCAAAAAATAAATGATCTGACATAAATAAAAGCCAGACACATACATGGAAAATGAGAAGTGGTCTGACCACAGGAATATAGAGCTCAATCTGTCCAAGTCCTTCATTCGAAGGAAATGTTATATAATTAAAGGGAACCCCATGATAATGTGTTAAATGAAGTGCAGAAAGTTCAGTTACATAGCATATGGAGTGCCTTTATTTGAGGTTCTTAAGTGAGTAGGCACAGCTAAGGAGCCAGGAGTTTTAAGGTAAAACTGAGCTTTCCCTGTTTGTCCTAATTCAGCTACAACTTTGTGTTACATGAAAGCTGTCCATTTTACGTATACTCAGGAATGAATCAAATCCTGTAGCTCTAAAATTTCCAGCACACTGACCATAATTTTAATACATTTTATGGTTAGGAGATGTACATTTTCTAAAACCTTGGAGTTTGGGGAAAGAGGAGACTAGGGTTAATAAGAACAGCCATTCTTCTTCTCCTTCCCCAGAAGGGACCACCTGTCATTTCTCTACATGGCCTCCCTTTCCATGTACTCTTTTCCCATGCCCAAAAGTTACAAAATTCAATGTCCACAGATTTGAAAACAGGGCTGTTTCAAATAGAAGCCTGTAGAACATCACATTGAATCTATTTACATGTCCAATTTTGCATAATTGTTAGGAGTTAAAGTATCTCCCACATCCCCACCCCTTTTCATTACCCATTTAATTCTAGAAATTCAGAATTCTCTGGCATAGAGTGGTATAGAGTTTGAATGTGTCATCCAAAACCATAATACCATTTAATAACAATATTAAGAGAACACAAAATATATGACTTTTGTATTAAACAATATGAAAGAGTGTGGACATTTATTATACTTTATTTTTTGCAAGTGTGATATATAAAAACCAGTACATCAATTCAAAATAAAAGTTTGGAAAGTGTGCAGTTAACAAAATTAATGGTAATAACCATTAGTTCAGAATGAAAATAACATAATACATTTGGAGATCTGGATTTCCACTTTATGTTCTCAAATAAACTATTTTTAAAGTATAAAGAAGATTAGGCAATTAATTTTTTTAACCTGATGAAGTTTTACTATACATCTCACTGGAATGCCATTAATTTACAAATTAGGTGGAGCTTAATCACTAATAATTTTTAATTCTCCTAAAGTTGGACACCACCCACTAGAGTTTCCAAAGAATTAGTCCCAATAGCTCAATCAGTGGCTTTTTAAGTATAGCTAGCTTTAAGCAATCAGTGTAGTTTTAGAAATCACAGGTTTTTATGTGATTTTTCACCCAATGAATCAATTTAATTCTACTTATTTGTCCTGGCCTTTGTTCTAAAGGTTCAGTTCAGCAACCCAGTATTCAAACTTGATTCCTCTTCTTTTGTCCAGTTTGCTTTATTGATTTGATATTACAAAAAGATTAATCCTCCGACCCAAACATGGCCATGTCATCCTATCACTAAAATTTTTTTGGCTGTTTATATATAGGATAAGACCCATTTTCCTCATCTTCATCTGGAAAATGCTCTTTGTTTCCTAACTAATTTTATCTAGTCCCAGTCTACTCTCTGTTCACTAGGCTCTAGTCACATTGTAAGTTTTCAGGTAAATTATGGGGAAACACCAATATACTGTATGCACTGAGCAGATATTTTCTCAACAGTACCCTAGTGACTAGATATAGCTCTTGTCACTTCAAAAGCTACACATCTTATTCCTCACTGTTTACTACTTGAAGAATCAGCAGCAACTTAATACTAGGCATTCCAGCATCATATATTTTAGTCATTTTTATAGTGTTTCTAGAGGCATCTGCCATGATGTTCAAGTGGAAACGGATTCCGTTTCTGCCCTACAGCTTATACTATAAGTGTATGTAGGCAGCCATTTAATATCAAGAAGGAATTTAAAATTTCCATTTATAAGATTATAAGTTCTTAAAATTTAGGGTTCACAAATATAAGGCTCTACATACAAAATAAATTATAATTTTACAAAACTATAAAGTCTATACCATAATTTACCAATTATTTATATATTAGCCATAATTATTTAAACCTTACCTGGTAACCCTGTATCCTTTTAATAATGTTCTTTATACTATAGAAAGCTGTAACCCAGAAAGATTCTTAGCTGTTACTCTAGCTTCTCCTCAGGGCCTCAAGAGATTTAATGTGTCAGTCTAGCTCTTGTAAATGCCCAGCTAGAGCTCTTTTTATTATGTTCTCATATAATCTTCTCATGTCAAGGGTCTTCACTCACTTGGAGCATACTTTTGGGCTTAGAGACTCTACAGACTCAGCATATTTCTGTATTGTATCTTTGAGACCTATTACTGGGAGAGACTTGGGTAACTGACACAAAACAGCCATTAGATGACACACAAAGGATTCAATGAACTGGTTAGATGTCCTCCCAAGCAAATTTTAAAAATCAGAATTCAAACTCTACTTCTAAGTAACTGAATTAAAGAAATTTATTTTCTTCTTTTTATTTTTTTAATGCTTTTGCTATTTTAAATCTTATTTTTAATAGGTCCTGATAAAACCTGAGTGGTAACATTTTCTAACATGATTAAAGTCTATTTGTTCTTAACAATTCTATAAATAACAAATCTGAATGAATTCTTAAAATGCAAAACAAATCTAAAAAGCTACCAGGCCTAATAAGTGAAATCAGCAAAGTCTCAGTATAAAGGATCAATATAAGTGTGTCTGAGTGGCTCAATCAGTTTAGAATCTAACTCTTGATTTCAGCTCAGGTCATGACCTCATGGTTGTGAGAATGAGCCCTTCATGGAGTGTGAAGCCTGCTTAAGATATATTCTCTCTCTCTCTCTCTCTCTCTCTCTCTCTCTCTCTCTCTCTCTCTCCCCCTCTGCCCCTCTCTCCCACTTGCACTCTCCCTCTAAAATAAAAAAGAAGATCAATTTTAAAAAATCTATTACATATTTATGCAACATACAATAGCAACACACCTACAAAAAGCAAAATTTCAACTTTAAGGCTCAACTTTACTGAAATTAAAACTCTATTCATGGAAAGATACTTAAAATAAATACAGAAGCAAGCCACTGACTGGGAGAAAATATTTCACATTATTTATGAGACGAAAAGGTATGTATCTAGAGAAGGGGGAGAAGGCAGCAGAGTAGGAGGATGCTAGGCTCTCCTTGTCTCAAGAAATACAACTAGATAATTATTGTGTCATCCTGAATACCCTAGAAATCAAACTGAAGACTGGCAGAACAAACTCCACAACTAAATATAGAGAAGAGGCCACAATGAAGAAGGTAGGAAGTGGGGAGACATGGTTTTGGAGGGAAATAGATCATGGCCATTGTGGTGAGGAGAGAGCTATGATCACAGAGAAGGTCAAGAGATAGACTAACACACAGGAGAAAGCACAAGGAAAAAAAATTCCTATAGCAATTGGCTTGGAAGTCTAGAGGGTCCAAATTTTTTGAGTTCTTGCAACCAGCAGGGCTTAAAGCCTGGAGTTTCAAAGGTCAACAGGCTTACCTTAGATAGAGCTCAGAGGCATTGGGACCACAGTTGGAGACAAGGCAAGGCAAAGAGCATGCAGATATAAAGGTGAAAACAGTGATCTGAAGAGAACCTGGTGCACACTGGGGAGGTTATTTACTCATTTCAGAGAGTGTCCCAGAGAGGCAACATTCACAGAGAAACTCCTCTCTGGGAACAAAGGAACTGGCGGGTGTCACTTCCTTCCCTGGCCCCTCAGCATAAGCACAGGGCCACCTACAGCAATCAGCACCGGGCCAACACTAACTAACTTGCTTATACCAAGCTAAACCTTCTCATGCTTCAGTGGAACTGTCCTTCCCAGTCACACTTCCTTCAGTCCCACCTCATTGGTCCCCCTTGCCCAGAAAACAAGCGCAAGCCCTTGACAACATCCCCAGAAATTTTGCAAAACCTCAGTTGCAGTGGCAATATTGATAGGGCTCATTTCACAAGCAAGCCAAACCAGAGCACACCTAGTTAAAACTTGCCACATTCAGACCAGGGACCAACCACTGTCCACAAGAGACAAACAGAAACTCTGAAGACGACTGGCCTAAAGGATACAGAGGCCAAGACAAAACAGCAGAGAACACGCAGCACACATTAGAGACACTCTTGGAAGTGCCAGGCCCTGAGGAACAGGGGATGCCACATGACAGGGCACTACAGGATTTTGTATAAGGCCTTTACCCTCAAAAACAGGATACATAGCTGACTTTGCAAAAACACAAAATAGGCACAGAGACTTACACAAAATGAGAATACAGTAAATTTCTCCTATATGTAAGAACAGGACAAGGCCATGGCTGGAGACCTACGTGAAACAGATTTGAGTAACCTGCCTTGCTGAGTATTTAAACCAATGATAGAGCATAAGGACACTCAATGGGCTTAAGAAAAGAATGGAAGACATCAGTGAGATCCTTAAAGAGATAAAAAAGAACCAGTAAGAGATGGAGAGTGTAATAAACAAGATTAGAAACATGCTTGATGAAATTAAGTGCAGGCTATAAGAAGCAGAGGAATGAATTAAAGACCTAGAAGAGTAATGGAAAGTAATCAAGATGGACAGAAGAAAAAAGAAATATGCAACTCAAAAAGAGACTTAGGGAACTCTGGAACTCCATCAAATATAGTAACATTGGTAGTATACAATACAAGTCTCAGAAGAGAGTTTTCTCTCTTTCTTCCCCCTTTTGGGGGCAGAAAATTTATTTGAAGAAATAATAGTTGAAAATGTCCCTAATCTGGGGTAGGAAATAAATATCCAGGTCCAGGAGGCACAGCAAACTCCCAAAAACTTCAACAAATGCAGATCCCACCAAGATATATGGTAATTAAGTTGGCAAAATACAGTGATAAATAAAAAAAAATTAAAAGCAGCAAGACAGAAGATAATAACATACAAGGGAAACCCCATAAAGTTATCAGGGATTTTTCAGTGGAAACTTTCTGAACCAGAAGTGGCATGATATATTCAAAGCACTGAATGGGAAAAATCTGCAGCCAAGAATACTCTGTCTACCAAGTTTATCATTCAGAATAGAAACAGAGATAGAGTTTCCCAGGTAAACAAAAACTAAAGGAGTTTGTGATCACCAAACCAGTCCTGCAAGAAATACTAAAAGGGACTCTGAGTGGAAAGATCAAAAGTGACAGTATATAGGTCAAAAATACAAAAGCAGTAAAAATAAATATTTCTGTAAAAAACCAAGAACTCACAAAATAAAAGGATGTAAAATGTGACACCATATGCCTAAAACCTGGGGAGGAGCTGAGTAAAGAATGGGTTTAAACTTAAACGACCATCAACTTAATAGAGACTGCTATATGCAGAAGACATTACATACAAACGCATGGCAACCACAAATCAAAAACTACTAATAAGTATACAAAGAATACAGAGAAAGAAATCTAATTATACCATTATAGAAAACCAGCAAACCATGAAAGAGAGAAACAATCAGAAAATCTTCAGAAACAATCACAAAACAAGTATTAAAATGGCAATAAATACCTATCTATAAACGATTACTCTGTTTTTGTTTTCAAAAAAAAAATTAGTGTTTATTTTTGAGAGAGACAGAGTGCTAGGGGGGGAGGGGCAGAGAGAAAGGGAGACACAGAATCTGAAGCAGACTCGAGCCCTGTGCTGAGAGCTCAGACCCTGATGCAGAGCTCAAACCCACAAACATGAAATCATGACCTGAACCAAAATTGGACGCTTAACCAACTGAGCCACCCAGGCAACCCTATAAATAATTAGTTTGAATGTAAATGGATCAAATGTTCCACTCAGAAGACATACGGTGGCATGGGTTAACAACAACAACACAAAACAAAACAAAAACAAGACTCGTGTATATGCTGCCTACAGAGACTCATGTTAGCCTAAAGACACCTGTAGATTGCAAGTGAGGGGAGGGAGAAACATCTACCATGCAAATAGTTGTCAAAAGAAAGTTGGAGAAGCAGTATTTATATAAGACAAAATAGACGTTAAACCAAAGACTGTAACAAGAGACAAAGAGAGTCACTATATAATAATAAAGGGGACAATTCAACAAGAAGATTTAACAATTGTAAATATTTATACCCAACAGGAGAGCACCAAAATGCATAAAACAGTTAATAACAAATAAAATGGAACTACTCAATAATAATCCAATGATAGCAGGGGATTTTAACACTCTACTTACAACAATGGATAGATCATCTAAACAGAAAATCAACAAGGAAACAATGGCTTTGAATGACACACTGGATCAGATGCATTTAACCGTTATATTCAGAACATTCATCCTATAACAGCAGAATATGCCTTCCTTTCAAGCACACATGGAATATTCTCCAGAATAGATCATGTATTAGGCCACAAAACAAGCCTCAACAAATTCATCAAAATCGAAATCATACCATCCACCATTTTTTACTACAACACTGTGCAACTAGAAATCAACTGTAAGAAAAATCTAGAAATACCACAAATACATGGAGGGTAAATAACATGCTATTAAACAATGAGTGGGTCCACCAGGAAATAAAGAAATAATAAAAAAAAAACTGCAAGAAAACAAATGAAAATGAAAATAGAGCTGTTCAAATGCAGCAAAAGCAGTTCAAAGAGGGAACATTATAGCATTACAGGCATATTTCAAGAAGCAAGGGAAATCTCAAATCAATAACCTAAACTGAGACCTAAAGGAGATAGAAAAAGAACAACTAAAGTTAAAACCAGCAGAAGCATCGTAGACTTTAAGTCTAAAGTTCTCTTCTGGCCAGCAAAAAGCAGATGCAGGATTAAAGCCAGAGATGGCTAATGTCCAGGAAAAAGGTAAGAGCCCTGAATAAGGGTCCTTGCCCCATGTTTATTCAGATCTGAAGGCTTACAAATGTGAGGAATGTGCACAAAGAAACACAAACTATGAACATTAACATGGGGACATGAGGGGAAAAAGGTGGGTTTGAAGATATACAGTGTTTGGGGTTTGGGTCAATATAAAACAAAATTCGGGCGCCGGGCAGATGGTTGTTAACAGCAGACAGGAGGTGCCGAGCCTGTTTATCTTTGCCAGACTAAAGGATGAGACAGATAGGGGGAATAACCTCAGGGTTAACAAGACACCTTTTCTTTTGTTAATCATCTTCGTTCCAGGCTGATTTGCCCGCAGCACCCTATTCTATGCAAGCCACTTTCTGCTATAGTAATAAATGTAGGGTGCTTTCACCCTGAATATCTAATCTTTTTATTCCTACGTATTGAGCACCTTCGTGCCATTTCTATTTCAGGCCTTTTCCTCTATTTTAGGGGGCTCTGCACCTACTCCCTATTTTGGGGTGACTTTGGACCTCCCTATTCCTGGCACTTTTGTCGCCTCTCCATTCTCGTGGTGTCTTTGCACCCCCATATTCTTGGAGTGCCAGTATGTTTTACCTGAACTCAGGTGTGAGCATTCTCTTACTTTGTATTTCTTTATGCATTGTTAACCCATTGGTTTAAGCTCGGGGATTCCTAAACTTATCCCCCACACAGAAGGAAGGAAATAATAAATATTAGAGAAGAAATAAACGATATATAGTGGCACCTAGTTGGCTCAGTCGGTTAAGCATCTGACTCTTGAATTTTGCTCAGGTCATGATCTCATGGTTCTTGAACGTGAGACCTGTGTAGGTCTCCACACTGGCAGCAGGGAGCCTGCTTTGGATTCTCTCTTTCCTCTCTCTCTGCCCTTCTCCCTGCTCACACTCTCTTCTCTCTCTTTCAAAAATAAGTAAACATCTTAAAAGAAGAAATAAATGCTACAGAATATTTTATATATATATATATATATATATATATATATATATATGTATATATATATATATATCAATAAAACCAGAAGCTGAGTATTTTAAAAAAAAAATAAAATTGATAAACCTCTAGCCAGACTTATGGGGGGGGGGGAGAGAAAGGACTCAAATAAAATCACAAATGACAGACAAGAAATAACAACCAACACCAAAGAAATACAATTATAAAAGAATATCATGAAAAGCAATATGCCAAGAAATTGGACAACCTGTAAGAAATGAATAAATTCCCAGAAAAATATAAACTACCAAGACTGAAATAGAAAATTTGAACAGACTGATTATCAGCAATGATATTGAATCAGTAATCAAAAATCTCTCAACAAACAAAGTCCAGGACCAGATGACTTCACAGGTGAATTCCAGCAAACATTTAAAGAAGAGTCAAAACCTATTCTTCTCAAATTATTCCAATAAATACAAAAGGAAGAATAAATTCTAAATTCATTCTCTGAGGCCAGTATTACCCTGATACCAGACCCAGAAATAGACATCACAAAAAAAGACACCTACAGGCTAATATCCCTAACGAACATAGAAGCAAAAATCCTCAACAAAATATTAACAAAACAAATCCAACAATGCATTAAAAAAGTCCTTCACCACTATCAAGTGGGATTTATTCCTGAGTTGCAATGGTGGTTCAATATTTACAAATCAATCAACGTGATCCATCATATCAGTAAGAGAATTATAAGAACTATATGACCATTTCCATAGCTACAGAAAAAGCTTTTGACAAAGTACAGCATCAATTCAGGATAAAAATCCTAAACAAAGTAGGTTTACAGGAAACATACTTCAACATAATGAAGACCATCTATGAAAATCTACAGTTAACATCATCTTTGATGAACAAAAACCCAGAGCTTTGCCCCTATGGTCAGGAACAAGACAGGGATGACCACACTTACCACTTTTATTCAACACAGTACTGCAAGTCCTAGCCACAACAATTAGGCAACAAAGATAACTAAAACATCGAAAGTGCTAAGGACAAAGTCAAACTTTCACTCGTTGCAGATTACATGTTACTATATAGAGAAAACCTGAAAGACTCCCTTAAAAAACTGCTAGAACTGAAACTGATTTGGTAAAGTCACAGGATACAAAAACCAATGTACAGAAATCTGTTGCATTTCTATATACCAATAATGAAGCAGAAAGAAATTAAGAAAACAATCCCATTTATAATTGCACCAAAAATAAAAAATGATACCTAGGAATACACCTAACCAAACACATGAAAGACCTGTACACCAAAACTTTTAAAACACTGATGAAAGAAATTGAGGATGACACAAAGAAATGGAAAGACACTCGATGCTCATGAATTGGAAGAATATTGTTAAAATGTCTATACTAACCAAAGAAGTCTATACATTTGATTCAATCCCTACCACAATATCAACTGTATTTTTCACAGAACTAGAATCATTTTTCTAAAATTTGTATGGAACCACACGAGACTCTGAATAGCCAAAGCAATCTTGAAAAAGAAGAGCAAAGCTGGATGCACCACAATTTCAAACTTCAAGTTATATTACAAAGCTATAATAAACTAAAGAGTAAGGTACTGACACAAAAATAGACACATAGATCAATAGAACAGAAAACCCAGAAATGAACTCACAATTATATGATCAACTAATCTACAACAAAGCAGGAAAGAATATCCAATTGGAAAAAAAACTGTCTCTTCAACAAATGGTGTTAGGAAAACTGGAGAGCAACATGCAAAAGAATAAAACTGGATCACTTTCTTATACCATACACAAAAATAAATTCAAAATGGAAGAAAGACATAGATGTGAGACCTAAAGCCATAAAAAAAAGAAAAAAACTAAAAGAAAACACAGGCAGTAACTTTTCTGACATTAGCCATAGCAACTTTTCTAGATAGGTCTCCTGAAGCAAGGTTAAAAAAGGAAAAATAAACTATTGAGCCTACATTAAAATAAAAGTCTTCTGAACAGTAAAGGAAACAATAAGCAAAACAAAAAGGCAACCTATGGAATGGGAGAAGATATTTGCAAATGGTTGGTTTCCAAAATATATAAAGAACTTATAAAACTTAACACCCAAAACACAAATAATACAATTTAAAAAAAAGGGCAGAAGGCATGAACAGAAATTTCTCCAAGAAATATATACAGATGACTAACAGACACATGAAAAGGTTCTCAACATAAGTCATGATCAGGGAAATGCAAATCAAAACTACAATGGGATAGCACCTCATACCTGTCAGAATGGCTAAAATCACAAATACAAAAAACAAATGTTCGTGAGGATGTGGAGAAAAAGGAACCCTTGTGCAGTGTTTGTGGGAATGAAAACTGGTGCATCCAGTGTGAAAAATGGTATGGAGTTCCCTCAATAAGGTCAAAATAAAACTACTCTATAATCCAACAATTGCACTACGAGATAATTACAAAACAAGTACACAAACACTAATTAAAAGGAATACACGCATCATTATGTTTATAGCAGCATTGTTTACGATAGCCCAATTATGGAAGCAGCCCAAGTGTCCTTTAATTAATGAATAAAAAAGTGGTATGTGTGTATGTATGTATATGTGTGTGTATACATATGTATATATATGTATATGTATATATATGTATACACACACACACACACAAACGAGATATTACGCAGCCATAAAAAGGAATAAAATCCTCCCATTTGCTACATAATAAATGGAGCTAGAGAGCATAATGCCAAATAAGTGAGTGAAAGAAAGACAAATACCATATTATTTCACTCACATGTGGAGTTTAAAAACAAAACAAAACAAACAAATGAAAAGAGATGAACAAAAAAACAGACTATTTAATACAGAAAACAAACTGGTGTTTGCTGGAGGGGAGGCGGTTAGAGAGATGAGTATAATAGATAAAGGGGATTAAGAGCACCCTTATTTTGATGAGCACTAATATATAGAATTGTTAAATCATTTTATTGTAAGCCTGAAACTACTATAACACCGTATGGTACTTACACTTCATTAAAAAGAAGGAACAATTTTTTTTTTAAATAAGAGAAGGTGATCACTTTTATCGGATATCAAGGAAACACAAATTAATAACAAAAACCACCACCAGTATGCATCAATCCAAATAGTAAAAATTTAAAATTGCAGTTACTAATATTGATGAAGATTTCAGAGTAACTGGAACATGTATACACTGTTTGTGGGACTGTAAATTGGTAGAGCCACTAAGGAAAAACAATTTAGCAGTATCTAATAAAGCTTAATATGTGTCTACCTTATAAACTGGCAATTCCACTCCTAGATACTTATCTCAAAAAAATTCACACATTTGCAAAGAGACATACAGAAGAATGTTCATATACTATATGCTATTTCCACTAACTCTAAATTAGAAACAACCTAAATGTTCTTTAACATTATAGGAGGTATGGGGCGCCTGGGTGGCTCAGTCTTTTAGGCGTCCATCTAACTCAGCTCAGGTTCCTAAGTTTGAGCCCCACATCTGGCTCTGCGCTGACGGTTCAGAGTCTGGAGCCTGCTTCGGATTCTGTGTCTCCCTTTCTCTCTGCCCCTCCCCTACTCATGCTTGCTCACTCTCGCGCGCTCTCTCTCTCTCTCTCTCTCTCTCTCTCTGAAAAATAAACATTAAAAAAATTTTAAAGTATATTACAGAAGGTAAATCAGGGTGCCTGTTTGGCTCAGTCCATTAAGTATCTGACTTTGACTCAGGTCATGATCTCACGGTTCGTAAGTTCAAGCTCCACATCTGGCTCTGTGCTGACTGTTCAGAGTCTGGAGCCCACTTCACATTCTGTGTCTCGCCCTCTCTCTGCCCCTCTCCCATTCATGCTCTGTCTCTCCCTCCTTCAAAAATAAATAAACATTTTTTTTTAATATTACAGGACATCAATATAGATATGACGAGTTTCCAGACACTAGTAAAAATTACCAAATTGCAATTACATGCAACATGTTTATATCATACCAACATAATGTTAAGTCAAAGGACATGGGCAGAAAAACAATGCATACTCAATGATGCCATCCATATGAAGTTTAGGAACAGATAACACTGTTCCATGGTTTTAGGAAAACAATCACCTTTTGAGAGAAATAAGTATAGGAAGTGGGATGAGGGAGCATCTGAGATGCAATAGTTTTAGACCTAAGTGCTATCTATATGGCGTATTCACTTAAACAAAACTCATCACTTCTGTACAGTTCTGGTATGTGCTATTTTCTCTATTTGTTTTGTTAAAATATTTACTGTAAGACAAATCAAAGAGCTTTTGCTTAGCAAAATAGAACATTAAGAAAGTGAAAAGACAGAACCGAAGAATACATTTGTGGTACATGTAACAGATTATTTTTTATCAGGGAACACTTGTAGAAAGATTCCAGTGAATTACTAAATGGCTACTTTAGCACACACAACTGACCCCATTTTACTGAAGAAGAAACTGACGCTTAGAGCGTTGGAGTGACTTTCCTCACGCCACAATGACAGGCGGACTCCAAACCCAGGCTCTCATGTTGCCAAGTCATATAGCAAACTGCTGCAAGACTTTGGCAAGTCATTCCTCAAGCCATAATTACATGTCTTTCTTTTTCATAGCTGTGTAACATATAAAGACAAGATACATTTTTAAGTATACATTTGTATATACAGGTAACATATTCTTTGAAGCACAAAGAGAAGTGATTACGGTCTAACAGAGCACAAGCTTTGGAGTCAAATGGAAGCTTGGGCCTATCCATGCACTGTCTGGTCTTGGTAAGTAAGTTCTGTGCATTTGGTTCTCTTCTTTGTTAAAATGGCCTTACTCTTGTACGCATCCAGAATAGTGCTCAACACGGTGGAGCAAATGAATACCCTCCTAACATTACAAAAAGTGGTCAATACTTAGAATGAATATTCTTTTAAATATATTAAAAGTCTGAAATATGTATTATTAACATGTAACTCCAGTCTGGTGTTCAATTAAAATTGAAGCTGAGTAATAGTTTTTTTGTTTCAATACCTTGTCTAATATGTGGCAAAGTTTTATTGTGTGATAATAAATGGAAGAAAAAGTAACTGCTGGAAATATAAACATTTATTTGTACGAAATGATTACATGCATAGAATATATAAATCGTTTTAAGGTTATATTGACTTTAAAATAAATGCAATCTAAAGCTCGATAGCAATTTCTATCTCCTTTGACTTAGTACCAGAAACGGCAAACTGTCAGTCCATTTTTATAATATTTGGAATTAAAAAAAATACATATATATTTAGTCCTCAAAATTCCAGTTTTTGGAAAGCAATTCAGGCCATCACTTTCATTTCTGGAATCAGATTTCAGTATAGAAAATTTGGACATGTTATTCTCTTCCAAATGAATTGAAGCACATATTTGTGTAACTCCTTTTGAATTCATTTGCAGAGAATTATTCAAAGTGTTTATTCCGATGAATTATGCCAATTAAAAAAAAAGCCAAATCTTTGATCCAACCTTTCCTAGTGAGCCAAGACAGGGATTTTCTCTCAAATGATATTAACAAGTTGGTGTCTTTCATCAGTAAGAAGCAGCTCTTGGTGTTCTAGGCCAACACTGTCATCTCAGCTTCCTGAAGCAACCAGACTACTACATTCACCAAAGCCTATCATTTACTGTGACTTAAGTCAGAGCTTATTGAATTCACAGTGATAAGGACCACGTCCATGATTTGTTCCATTTTTAATATTTTACTCAAAAAAACGAATCCTGGTAAATAGTGCAATGAAGAGAACTATAGTCCAAATCACGTCACCTTGAATCTAATCTTTTTGTCTAGAATCACCTCATTAGCAGCCAACAAAAAAGAACCATCTTTCACAGTCATGCTTGACAACTGACTCGTTTACACGAAGACATTTCTTAACATATAAAAATAAATAATTTCTTTTGTTGTAGTCATTAGAGCCCTTAGATCCAAAATGTCTTTAGTCACATTGTTATGGGTTGAATTATGTACCCTCCTTATTCATCCGGTGAAGTCCTAACCACCTGTACCTCAGAGTATGGCTTTGTTTGGCCAAACAACAATTGCTGATGTAATTGGCTGAGATGAGTTTATATTGAAAAAGGGCAAGCCCCAGATCCAAAATGTATGGTATCCTTACAGAAAATTTGAACGTAAAGGCACACACAGGGAAAGTTCCATGTAAAGACTGGAGTTAGGCTTCCACAAGCCAAGAACAGCCAGAAGTTATGAAAAAGACTTGGGAGAGATCCTTTCCTGGTACCTTCAGAGGGAGCATGACCCGTGGACACCTTGATTTGAGACTTCAGCCTCCAAAACTATAATATAATCCATTCTTATTATTTAGTTCACTCAGTTTGAGATACTATTCATAGCCCTAGAAAACTAATACACACATCACATATTTAATAGGACCATCTGTAAAATTAGGTAACAAGAGGTAACTGAAGGAAGGCACCAGAAATTTTTTCTTTTTTTCACTTAACTTCTACATTCAGCTGCATATGTAAGATTAAGTGAAGCAATACTGCTAATTAGAGTATCTTTGGAAAAGTTTAACATTTTTAGTTATTAAG
The DNA here is from genome assembly GCF_007474595.2 of Lynx canadensis. Taxonomy (NCBI): domain Eukaryota; kingdom Metazoa; phylum Chordata; class Mammalia; order Carnivora; family Felidae; genus Lynx; species Lynx canadensis. The sequence continues at coordinate 154,656,824 of NC_044303.2, read as the reverse complement.
TAATTTTATAATATTGTCATTATTTCATTTGCATTCCAAAATAAATGCTGTTGAAAATATTCATTCCATTTCACTCAAGTTTTCACCATGTATCTTTTCTAATGTATAGAGTTATCACTACAAATTTTTCACAATATTTTCAATAAAGATACATTCTGTACATTAAACAGGTAGAGATATTCCAGACTTCCACCAAAAAATGTTTATTCCACTTTTTCATAAAACATGTAATTAACTTGGACTATCTCTCATACACAAGTTATATTCAAGTTAGTTAACATATAGTTAGTATTGGTTTCAGGAGTAGAATTTAGTGATTCATCACTGATATAGAACACCCATTGCTCATCACTAGTGCCCTCCTTAATAGATGTCACCCATCTGGCCCATCCCCCCACCTACCTCCCCTCCAGCAACTCTCAGTTTGTTCTCTATAGTTAAGAGTCTTTTATGGTTTGTCTCCCTGTTTTCGTCTTTTTATTTTTCTTTCCCTTCCCCTATGTTAATCTGTTTTGTTTCTTAAATTCCACATATGAGCGATATCACACAGTATTTGCAGTTCTCTGACTTATTTTATTTAGACTGCAGTATACACTTTAGTTCCATCCATGTTGTTGCAAATGCCAAGATTTCATTCTTTTTGATGGCTGAGTAGTATTCCATTGTATGTATATATACCACATCTTCTTTATCCATTCAGCACTCGATGGAAATTTGGGTTCTTTCCATGCTTTGGCTGTTGTTGAGAGGGCTGCTATAAACATTGAGGTGCATGTGCCCCTTTGAATCAGTGTTTTTGTACCCTTTGGATAAATACTTAGTAGCACAGTTGCTGGGTCGTAGGGTAGTTCTATCTTTGACTTAATGAGGAACCCCCACACTGTTTTCCAGAGTGGTGGCACTATTTTGAATCCCCACCACTTTCTTTTAAAAACACAACTTTTTGTTAAGATTTGTGTAACAAAGTGATGGTGCAATATAAGGATAAATGACCTCTTGCTTCTGTTGGGATACAACAGAGCTTCCAGAGGACATATCCTGTATAAAGGGACTATAAGCCACTCACTTCAGTGACTTCTTAACACGTTGCCAGATCCGTCAATTTTAACTGACAGCAAGTAAAAACACATGTCTTTGCTTTATTTATGGCTTCTGGGATTTTATTTGGACATCTGAAATATCAGTTCCACAACATACTCATGGAAACTCATACTGAAAACAGCCAAGATTTTTTTTGAAACTGTACCTTTTCTTCATGCTCTCATCAAGCACAGTCAAAGACAAAACCCCTATTTGAAGCAAAAAAACAAACAAACAAACAAACAAAAAAAAAAAAACAAACAAAGGCGGGGGACTCTGGATTACATGCTCTAAGTGTCCCACCCTAGACACTCTCTTGTGAGCCGTAAGTATATAAAGAAATAAATTTGCTCCTATCAAAACTCTGGTTATCTTCTTAAGTAAAAAGTTTGAGGGAGATTAAGGTATTATTAGGTCTATTTCACATCTTTTATTACACTATTGTGGCTTATTAACACCAGAAGTATCTTAATTTCTGCAAAATTATGTACAATATCATAAATTTGATAAATTTAATTAAAATTCAGCAATGTACATTAACAGATAGTAGATTGATAACTCCCACCATACAATGAAATATAACATATATTACATAACATCTTTAGACTTCATATAAACTTAGTGATATAACATTGGTTTATTTAAAGTAATAGACCTTTTGGAAATTAGAAATTTAGAGTGTATACTAAATAAAATGGGATAAGTCATTTTAACTTATTGTTCTTAATAAAGTTTTTATATTTTTATAATTCTAAAAAAAGTCTCTGTATATGTTATAAATTATCTGTGAATTGTAGCTTTCAGTGAATGATATCCAAATATTAAATCATTTTTTATTCTTTTTTATGCTATTTCATGTACAAACTTAGAAAGGGAATTGACACAAATTTGACCTCACTTAAAAAAAAAAAACACATTTGGGGCGCCTGGGTGGCGCAGTCGGTTAAGCGTCCGACTTCAGCCAGGTCACGATCTCGCGGTCTGTGAGTTCGAGCCCCGCGTCGGGCTCTGGGCTGACGGCTCAGAGCCTGGAGCCTGTTTCCAATTCTGTGTCTCCCTCTCTCTCTGCCCCTCCCCCGTTCATGCTCTGTCTCTCTCTGTCCCAAAAATAAATAAACGTTGAAAAAAAAAATTTTTTAAAAAAAACACATCTTATATTTTAACGCAGAGATAATTAGAGTCAATATTAATATGTTTAAATTATGTAAGCATTTTGGTAAGGCAACAATTACATGTCATAAGGAGAAGATAGTGTCTGAGAAATACAATGCAACTAGATGCATCTTTGAAAGTAAGCCATTTTACATCAAAATTGGCAAAGATGAAGTTAAGCTTTCACTTTTTGCAGATGACATGATATTATACATGGAAAATCTGATAGACTCCACCAAAAGTCTGCTAGAACTGATACATGAATTTAGCAAAGTTGCAGGATACAAAATCAATGTACAGAAATCAGTTGCATTCTTATACACTAATAATGAAGCAACAGAAAGACAAAGAAACTGATCCCATTCACAATTGCACCAAGAAGCATAAAATACCTAAGAATAAATCTAACCAAAGATGTGAAAGATCTGTATGCTGAAAACTATAGAAAGCTTGTGAAGGAAATTGAAGAAGATATAAAGAAATGGAAAAACATTCCGTGCTCATGGATTGGAAGAATAAATATTGTCAAATGTCAATACTACCCAAAGCTATCTACACATTCAATGCAATCCCAATCAAAATTGCACCAGCATTCTTCTCGAAACTAGAACAAGCAATCCTAAAATTCATATGGAACCACAAAAGGCCCCGAATAGCCAAAGTAATTTTGAAGAAGACCAAAGCAGGAGGCATCACAATCCCAGACTTTAGCCTCTACTACAAAGCTGTCATCATCAAGACTGCATGTTATTGGCACAAAAACAGACACAGAGACCAATGGAATAGAATAGAAACCCCAGAACTAGACCCACAAACATATGGCCGACTCATCTTTGACAAAGCAGGAAAGAACATCCAATGGAAAAAAGACAGTCTCTTTAACAAATGGTGCTGGGAGAACTAGACAGCAACATGCAGAAGGTTGAAACTAGACCACTTTCTCACACCATTCACAAAAATAAACTCAAAATGGATAAAGGACCTGAATGTAAGACAGGAAACCATCAAAACCCTAGAGGAGAAAGCAGGAAAAGACCTCTCTGACCTCAGCCGTAGCAATCTCTTACTCGACACATCCCCAAAGGCAAGGGAATTAAAAGCAAAAATGAACTACTGGGACCTTATGAAGATAAAAAGCTTCTGCACAGCAAAGGAAACAACCAACAAAACTAAAAGGCAACCAATGGAATGGGAAAAGATATTTGCAAATGACATATCAGACAAAGGGCTAGTATCCAAAATCTATAAAGAGTTCACCAAACTCCACACCCGAAAAACAAATAACCCAGTGAAGAAATGGGCAGAAAACACGAATAGACACTTCTCTAAAGAAGACATCCGGATGGCCAACAGGCACATGAAAAGATGCTCAACGTCACTCCTCATCAGGGAAATACAAATCCAAACTACACTCAGATATCACCTCACGCCAGCCAGAGTGGCCAAAATGAACAAATCATGAGACTATAGATGCTGGAGAGGATGTGGAGAAATGGGAACCCTCTTGCACTGTTGGTGGGAATGCAAATTGGTGCAGCCTCTCTGGAAACCAGTGTGGAGGTTCCTCAGAAAATTAAAAATAGACCTACCCTATGACCCAGCAGTAGCACTGCTAGGAATTTACCCAAGGGATACAGGAGTACTGATGCATAGGGGCACTTGTACCCCAATGTTTATAGCAGCACTGTCAACAATAGCCAAATTATGGAAAGAGCCTAAATGTCCATCAACTGATGAATGGATAAAGAAATTGTGGTTTATATACACAATGGAGTACTATGTGGCAATGAGAAAGAATGAAATACGGCCCTTTGTAGCAACGTGGATGGAACTGGAGAGTGTGATGCTAAGTGAAATAAGCCATACAGAGAAAGAAAGATACCATATGGTTTCACTCTTATGTGGATCCTGAGAAACTTAACAGAAACCCATGGGGGAGGGGAAGGAAAAAACAAAAAAACAAAAAAAACCAGGAGGTTAGAGTGGGAGACAGCCAAAGCATAAGAGACTCTTAAAAACTGAGAACAAACTGAGGGTTGCTGGGGGGTGGGAGGGAGAGGAGGGTGGGTGATGGGTATTGAGGAGGGCACCTTTTGGGATGAGCACTGGGTGTTGTATGGAAACCAATTCGACAATAAACTTCATATATTGAAAAAAAAAGAAAGTAAGCCATTTTAAAGAAACTATTCTAGAAGTAGTACACATTAACAAAGGTCATTGTTAGACTCATATGGGTAGGCACTGAGTGAGGTGTATAATATTATCCAAACAACCTGGAAATACTGCAAATAATGTTAACTATTACAAGTTAAATTTGAGGGGCGCATAGGTGACTAAGTTGGTTCAGCGTCCGACTTGGGCTCAGTGCTTGATCTCGTGGTTCATAGGTTCAAACTCTGCATCAGGCTCTGTGCTGACAGCTCACATGAGCTTGCATTCTCTCTCTCAAAAATAAATAAACATTAAAAAAGTTTAATAAAAGTTAAATTTGAAAATAAATATAATGGATCAGTCCAAAAACTTAACACAACCTGACTAAAGTTGTTAACAAAAAGAAGAAAGTAACAATTAAGAGGCATTTGATGTAGATACAGGCTAAGATATATTCTGCTAGTATTCTCATAATCAATGTCCAGAAAGAGAATATCCTCAGAGCAGTTATAAATCTACTTCCAAAAACACGAAGTGCCCTTAGAATGTTATAACCTACTAGCGTTACCTATCCAAACAAACTCTTGTTTTTCTGAACACAATCTGCCAAGCAATATCCTGATTTTAATTAAGCTGACATGGTATAAGGAGAAATTACACCTGCCAAAAGTAAATACGTGTGTAGGCATTTTCACATTGCATTGAAAAAATTGGATTTAATGTATAATAATCAGTGCCAGGTAATCTTACTGAGGCCTAGCAATACTCATAATTATACCAATAAGATTATGATAAAGCTAAAATTGATTGAAGGTTTACCATATGCCAGACACAGTATTAAGCATGTTAAGACTTTAATTCACTGTGTCATTTAATCTACATACATATCATCCCTATAAGACAGATCCTATTGTCATATCTGTCTTTACTGATGCGCATATTAAGTTTTCAAAACAGGTCACTTGCTCAGATCCCTAGTAAATACTACAGCACAGATGCATTTATTTATAGGTCTGTCTAGCTTTGGGGTGTGAGTCCTTAGGCTTCACTCCTTTCCTTACCAAATAGCCTGACTATAGGAATTATCTCTTAACCTCACTGACCAATTTTTTTTTTAGATATCTAAAAACAGTTTATTTGGGGGGGAGGGGAAAGAAAGTGTCATAGAAATTGTATTTGGCATCTTGTGGGCAATAAAATTTTGGTCTAAAGCAACTAAACTATGGTGTTACGGATAGAGGAATTTTAGCAAAAAGAAAGAGAATCAAAGGGGACAAGGACATGGGCAAATCTTTTGTTATGTATTAGTGTTGCAGAATAGTAAAAGGCACTAACTGCCCCTCTTGAGTTGTAGTTCCTTTCTGTAACTGGAACACTTTAGTCTTCATGGATGTCAGTCTACACAAGCATTAATTCAGCTTAAAAGAAAAGCATGCCAGCTTCATCTGTCTCCTGAGACACCGTATCATGACTTACTACAGAAGCACTTTGCATTTAAAATGTTGAAAATGTTCAGAAACATGCTTTGAATATAAGAGTTAAAAGCTTTAAACACTAGGCTAAGGTAACCAACTTAAGGCAATGAACAAAGAAATACAGTAGCAGTACCTTATGCAATGTTGATGGATAATCTTGTGAATCATAATATTTTGTTAACAAATCTAATACATAAATCCTTATCCAGAGAATTTACTAATAAATATTCAGCAAAAGACAGGAAATAAATATATGTATATAATTAGGGTATGCTTTCAACCTTGTAACTCATTCCATGCCATCATTTGTGTCAGTTATAAGTTCACCACTGATTTTTTGAAATATTTTAATATTTCACTGGTTTCTACTATCTAAACAATAGCATTGAAAGATAATTATAGATAAAATTACACCTTCTCATTCCTTTGGACAGTTGGATAATTAATAATCCAACTTTGGACACAAGAGGCAAAATTCTGAAAGAAAAGCAATAGAGCTCAATCTATTTGATCTGGAGTAGACACTAGATGAATAAAAGGTCAAGAGCTACTTCCCTAGGTTCATGACAGAATCTGTTTCCTCAACCCACCACAGCTGTTGTACCTTTAACTGGGTTAAGAAAATGCCACCATGGTGTCACAAGTGATAATAATAGCTTTATATCAATAACACATTATATCAATATTATATTTAGAGTTCCAAACACTGGTTTGATAAATATAATTTAACATAAATGGTGTTTTCCCACTAAAAGATCCTTATGGATCCACTCATTTATAAATAATTATCAACTACACACACATATAACAAAGTAAGAAATGGGGATGTGCTAGCCTGGTCTTCAAAGAATTCAGAAAACAAGTGGAACTAAAGCATATTTAACAGAAAAATAAAACACATAGAATAAGCACAAAGAAAGGAATAAAGAAACAGTATTCAAGTAGAAAGCAGCAAAAAGTTGAGACGGGAGATAATCTGATTCAAACCTAAAAGTTGATATTTCATAGTCAAAGAAATTAGCAGTCAGTTTGGAAAGAGAGTGAGGATAGAAGCAAAAGATTAAAGAAGCACATATAGAACATTTCTTAAGTGCCAAAATTCATCAGGAACTAAGCCACCACAGTTGCATCCACAGAGGTAAAATGATAATTAGGGTAAATACTTATTGTGTAAGCCAAGGGAATCAAAAATTTCACAACAAGTTTGTATAACACAGAGAGCCAAGTCATGAACCTGTGCTCGGATACACTATCTCAGATTTGGGCTACATTAGACACCAAATATGTGACCTTGAAGATGTTTCTGGATATAGTATCATGTATTTATCAATATTAAGTATTTATCATGTTAGGTTATGTGATATGTAACATAAATTTTAAAGTTTTACTGAGGTGAAAAAAGTTTGACCATATTGTCACACAATGTAACTAAGAAGAAGCTAATGATCATTGTGTAAGGATTGGAGTTAAACAGTTGGTACCACACAACACAATTCTTCCTTTGATACTGACGCAGAGAAAAATACAGAAATATGTCAAAGTGTTCAAATATAATTATGTCATGGTAAAAAGAATGTGTTTTATTACCTCAACTCTTTCAGGATACTGGAAATAAAAAACAAAACAAAAAAAGACCACCACCTAAATGTGAAGGTACATTAGTCAGGATATCCTTGGCTTTTCTGTAGAAGAAACATCCCCAACATCTCAGTGGTTTAAAACTGTAAAATTCCCTTTCTTGTTAATGAAAATGGGACCTGCTGCTTCTCCATGGCAAACGGCTTCCATGAGTACATGGCAAATTTAGGCTGACAGACGCTCTACCATCGTATCGTTTCATGATTTGGATCATAAGGCCTCAAGGTCAAAAAAAAGAAAAAAAAAAGTGGGGGAAGAGAATGGTGAGGTCTTCCACTGAAAATAACTCAGAATCCATGTCTACTCAGAACCCTCTGGCCCTACCTAACAGAAAAGAGATGGAGAAGTAAAACCATCTTTGTGGAAGAGAGAAGAACCAAATGAACCAAGTGTGAATTGGCATTACCAGTCTACCACAGAGCATGATATATGGAGTTTTTAATGTGCTAAGTGTGGGACATGTTTGAAAAAAAGTCACTAGAAAATATGAAAGTCATGAAAAGTTTAATAAAGGCATAGCCAAGTAGCACCAAAAGACCCATTAGAGATTATGGATTCATGACAGTATCCACTCCTCACATGTGGTCGGTTTTCAGAATTTATAAGGAGAAAGAGCATGGATTAATAAAGTTGTCAGTCAAGCAGGAGAAAATCATGTTACAATCATGTGGAGAACTTAAGTAATTTTCTTATAAAAAATCAAGTCTTGGGGAGCCTGGGTGGCTCAGTCGGTTGAGTGTCCGACTTTGGCTCAGGTCATGATTTCACTGTTTGTGAGTTCAAGCCCCGCATTGGGCTCTGTGCTGACAGCTCAGAGCCTGCAGCCTGCTTCAGACTCTGTGTCTCCCTATCTCTCTTCTCCTCCCCTGCTTGCACTCACTCTCTCTCTCTCTCTCTCTCTCTCTCAAAAATAAATAAATGTTAAAACATTTTTAATAAAAAAAATAAAATAAAATATCAAATCTGGGTTAAACAAGCCAAGGGAAGCCAGAAGGGGAGAGCATGGGCCAAATAGATGTCAGTGGTTATTCCTGCTATAGGTGTCTAGATGTACAAGTAGGTAAATTTCAGTGAAGCAAGAAGAGTCATTTTCAGAATCAGCATCTTTTCTGACCAAAGTTCAATAACATCTCCCACCTCTTAAATTTAGAAATAAAATTGTCCCATTGGATGAATGGACAGTGATAAAGAAGCTGTGTACTCAGTGTCTACGCATATGAGCCTAACAATGACCTTTTGCTAAAGCTATCTCTTTTGAGTAATACCTTACTCTTTTCATGACAAGCTGCTTCAAATCTCACTGCTAAAGCCCTTCATAATGGGGATGAATTTATGGTACTATTTCACAGGCTGCTAAAAAAGAACAGATCACACTGGAAGTTGATATTTATATGAGCCCAGTATAGTGGCAGAAAAATGCATCTTCTAAATTAATGAAGATCATAGCTATCGAATTATTTTCTGCCATTTGTATGTTGGCATGTAATATGTAATAAGAACTATTAATTATCATCATATAAGAAAAGGAAGAAAAAATGAGAAAAACTTGATACACTGATAGTGATTATTATTCCCTCACTTCTTCATCATGACTATCAGTGATAGAGCTATTTTGCCTCCATTTTATTCAAAGGAATGACATCCATATGTTAACCCAAATAATGATCTTACAGTTAACTACATGAAACCACTTATAATGTTGGCTTCCCATTGTCAGTTGATAATCACTGCCATTTGTGGACCAAAAGATAAATAAATAGGAGAGTACTCGTTAAAAATACTCACTTACACATCCAATTATATTTTTGGATAAAACTATTAAAAATCAATTGCTTCAAATGAGAATGTTAACCATCTTAGGAAATCATTTGTAGTGTCAGATCAGAGATATCTCATTGAAAATGTGCTTTGGTGATTTTTTGTCAGAAGAATTTAAGTGTTTAAGCTTTAATCTTAGGTCCCTACCTTCCTTAAAATCTCCCTAACAGATGCCTGATCAATACACATCTCTACATTTAAGCAGCTCTGTCACTGTAACCATGTTTAGGTTTTGGTATCTAATTTCACTAATAGGTATACAGTGATGTAAGCCAAGTTCAGTGTGACTGATTTCTGAGTGTCTCCCCTTGATCCTTAAACTGGACCTAGTCTGTTCAAACTTTGTAACAATAAAAACCTACAGAGGCCTCCAGGTCATATGTACTAAATATGACATGCTAGATACAAAAAATAAAATAAACCAACAAAATTTGCAGATGAATTTTTTATCACTTAAAGTTGAACTGAATATCAATTCATTATGATTTAACCTTTAGAAAAATATATCAAAGAATGAAAAACTTTCGGACATTTGACTAAAAATTCTGTAGTGAAAGAAAGTGCCTTCACGAAGTGTAAAATTTGGCTTTCTTTTCCTCTCTTTCCTGTTCTTTTGTGTGGGCTGAACATGCATCCTGTTTTCTCTGCCTCTCTAGCCCTCATCATGTAGTTGATACTAAATAACTTGGTTTAATAAACAGTTACATGAATTAAGTAATTTTGCTAGATATCCTTCTACAAATTAACCAAAAGGCAGTTTTCTAAACATTAAATTTATACAGTAAAACGTGGGTTTTTTTGTTCCATATTTGGTGTACTCTTACAACACAGTACACTTTTTTGCTTCTATTATAAGGCTATGCTTTATAAACGATGGATTGGTGTTATACTCTTACTATAGTAGAGCTTTTTTTAAAAAAAAAATCAAAAGAAATGAATACGTCAGTTTTCTAAGGGCACTTATGTGGTCATTTAGATTAGTTGCAAATAGGAGGCAATTAGGCTGGTGTATTTTGAACTGAAATGCATTCTAAAGAGTCTACAGTGCAAATATCATACATCTTTTCATGGCATAGAGTACTCCTTGAACATGTTAAGCTCGCAGGTAATTAAATAACAAACATTTTCTATTGGATAATCAATTATTTGCAGATGATTTGTACAAGTAAATGGATTATTGACAACATAACCCCCTTTCATATTTGTGAAGTTTGATTATTTCAAATTTTAATAAAATAGGTTTTGCTCTTCTAAATTAATTACTAAGGTGAGATAATAAAAAAGATTCATTAAAAAAGTGGGATTTAACTTAAACACAACAAAATAGTGCTTCCAGTGACTATCTAGAAATGCTGTTTCTGTGAAAATAACAAAGATCTTTTAAGGGGAAAATTCAGGTTTTGAGCAAACATAGTGTATGCCTTAGTTATCAACATGAGGACATAGGAGACTGTTTGTTGTACCGTTCCCAAGTGTGTGTCTTTACAAACTTGTTAGCCTGTGGGAGTACTAAGGTCATACTAGGCTCTCTGGGTCCCTTCAGTCAAGAGATCACTCATGCTAGAATTCCACATAAGCTCTGGCTTCATTTTGAATAGTATATTCTTTTAGATCAAAATATTTTCCACAAAATTTTATTTTTTTCTTCAAGTATAGGTGACACACACTATTTTATTAGTTTTAAATGTACAGCATACAGATTCGACATTTGTATACATTGCTCAATGCTTACTGTGGTAAGTGTAGTTACCATCTGTCACCATACAGTGTTATTACAATAGAGATTATATTCCTTATGCTATACTTTTCATATCTGAGGAGGGACTTGGTGGGATGCATAGGCAAAATAGTTAAAGAGATTAAAAAGTACAACTTCAAGTTATGAAATAAGCCTTTTTATAGTCTCTGAGGCTACTTGAACGAACTCCCTGAGGACTGTCCCAACTGTAATGTTTAAGAATAAATCATCATTAGGATTCTACTCACATATACACACATACACACACACATGCTAATTAGAGATCATATTCCAAACACACCTGGGGCTTTGTTTTTAGCGTTTTTATAAGTAAACATTCACATCTCATTTGTATTTCTAAGGAATCAGAAAATTTTAAGTATGACAAGATCTAAGTTTAGATTCTATGAACATATAGCAAGATCATTTGGGGACTCCATGTTTAGACACTGATAGATATTGATAATACTTATTGTGAGCACAGCATAATTGATCTTTGCTTAAACCACAAAATATATAATTGTTTTATATGTTAACAAGTACAATATGCAGAGCATGAAGAGTTAACAGCTCTGGGCCAGGTCTAAGTCAGTGTTATATTCACACATCTTAGCTTTTCTTTTTCCAAAATCAATATCTGCAAATAATAAATGAGATCCCAGAGGGTTGAGTTAAGCTCCAATCACCACAGAGCAACTCTGCAATTGGTCGTTGACTCAATAATGCAGGTGAGTGCCACACTACAGAATACACACTATAATAGAAAATTAATAGCTTTCAAATCAGCACTAGGGTTACCCTAAGGATTCCTTAATAGCTTAAGTTCGAACAATCACCCAAATCCAAGAAGTATAAAATGCCATAAAGCCTCAGAAAGATACTAAAGCTCCAACATTATACTTAATTTGTTCCATGTACACCGTATTCTACTCAAACAACAAAAGGCTTAAGATATGAAAGTGTCATGTTGAAAACAATGTGCTAATAAGCCGCATTGCAGTGCTGTCCATGGTGCCAGTATGAAGTTCATATATCAGTGTACAGCAATTTACATATCAAAATCAGGGACCTGTGCATTGTGGAAATTCTTTCTTAACATAGTTAACATTAAACATTCAACACACATCCTCAGACCATCTTCACACTTTTAGAGTTAAGTTTCCCCATGAGGAGCTCAAGTTTTATTTACTTCCTCTGTCATGTGACATTTCTTTCATCCATGGAGTCCAGAAGGATACATTCTCAAACTAAATTCAAGTAGGAGGGCATAAAAAAAATAAAGGGTAACTTACTTGTTTATATATATATTGGTTCACAGAACTGGAAACCAATGGCACTAATGACTGATAAGCACTCAGAGTTAAGAAACTGAATCCTACCATTCTAAAGCGATGTCAGAAAACTTGTGAGCGACGCAGTATAAAATGTGCTTCTCTAGGAAGACGGTAGCATGTGATAGAATATCAATTATTCATTTATCCATTTTCCGATGGCAGAGAAATCGTTAGATATAGAAGGGCCCAAAAATAAAACTTGGAGCATTTTTATTTCCACAATGAACATGTTAAAGACAGGCATAGAGTAAGCAAAGTATTTCTAAGCTTTGTAAAGTTATTGTTTCCTTCCATTATTTGGCATTTAGAGAACAGATCAGTACACATGTTTACAAAAGCATGTCTTTCCACCTCAAAGGAAAGCCACAATTAAGTCAGATTGTTAAACAAACAGATATATCTCTGAATGCTTCTTATCAAGTCAAATACGTGGCTTACATGCATATTTTTAGGTGTTGGATATAGAATCCAAATTATAACTGTTTCTCAAACTCTAACATTAGCCTCAAGTAAAAAACCAGAACCAAACCATACAAAAAAACAAAACAACAAATATTACTGAGAATGCATAAATACTAAAAGATAGTAGAGACTTACCCACAGGCTGTCAACATCCAGTCAATTGTTACAGCTTAAAGCATGTGGCATTTTCCCGCAGGCTACTTGTCTTTTACTTTTCAAAGGAATTTCATCATCTAATTTAACACTACCTCCAAAGATTTGGGATACCATATAGAACCTTCCTTCCTGGTTTTTTCCTTCTAGTTCTTTCTGTTAGTGGCTTGTGTCACACACACAAAATGGCACCTTTCTCTCAATGCAGAAGCAGGCTTTATATACCAAGCATGTGTATGTGAGTATGCCACAAAACACCGGTTCCTTATCATGCGCTTGTTAGCTTGTCCAATCTATGGCAATCACTTCAGTCCCAGGGGTTGAAAGACACAACATGCAGGGAAAAAGGGAAGCAAAAGCTGAAGAAAGATCAATACTGCACTGAGAAACAAGAAGTGTAGGCTATTTACTTTTCATTGATCTGATGATGCAGGAGAAACACCTCAAACTGGCATTAAATTGAAGGAATACATCTTCTGTGTTTTTTTTTTTTATCTCAAGGTCAGGAAGAAATGAAAAAGAAATTAGAACAAACAAACTAATCACAAGAGTACAATAAAACTATTAATCCACATTACAAACCCACATAGTAACATAATTAAATTTTGGGTTGAATGAGAATCACAATGTATTGGGTGTTTTGTGTTTTTTGTTTCATGTTGTTTTAACTTGCACCTGGAACAACTACAAAACAGTAGTATATGAGGACTGATTCTGACTAGCTTTAATGCCTAGCTTGAGGCCCAGCATTATTTAGCAATCATTACAAAACAAAGTAAATGACCAGAGACTAATTAGAAATAGGCTCTATTCGTGACACAGACTGAATTACTGAATTCTAATTCCTAGGTTTTAACAATCTTTCAAAAAGCTCATAAATAGGGAGCCTGGGTGATTCAGTTGGTTAAGCGTAGGGCTCTTGGTTTCAGGTCAGGTCATGATACCATGATCATGAGATTAAGCCCTGCATCAAACTCCATGCTAAGTGTGGAGCCTGCCTAAGATTTTCTTTCTTTTCCTCTCTCCCTCTCTTTCTGCCCCTCTCCTGCTCATGCTCTCTCTCACGCTCAAAATAAATTAAAAAAAAAAATCACAAATGGTTTTCCAAAGAGACCATCCTAAAATTCTGTGCCGTTTTCCTTAGTTTAAAAACCCCTAATATATTTAGATAGAAGGTATTTAAATAAATGTAAACAATTATAGACTACAACACTTGACTCCTATAGTGGTAGTTATGAGTGGACTTTAGATCAATCTTTTGACATCAATCTTTTAAGAGAATTCTGAGCTTTTACTCATTTATCTGTTCATTCACTCATTCATCTCCATGAGTTTCTCTGGGCATTACCATATGCATACATACATGCATAGACATGTCTTCACTATGGTTTTCAAGAATATTATCATTTTATCTGGGTCAAATTTTCAAAATTGGAGACACCAGGGTATAAAAGTTAAATTTTAATGTTTTATTTTGTGTTATATATACTATAGGTTTTGTTGTTTTTGTTGTTACCTTGAGGCTTACTTAAGATATATTTACTTAACTACTTACTTAAGTAGTTATAGTGGTCTATTTTAAGCCAGTAACAACTTAACTTTTATCTCAAACAAAACATTTACCCTTTTACTCCCATCACCCACAGTTTAGATTTTTCATGCCATAATTTATTTCTATACTGTATATCCATTAGCAATTTATTCTAACCACAGGTATTTTTAATGCTTTTGTCTTTTAACCTTCATTTTAGCTTGAAAAACTCCAGTTAGCATTTCTTACAAGATAAGTCTAATGATAATGAATTCCCTCAGCTTCTTTTTGTCTGGTAAAGTCTAGATCTCTCTTTCATTTCTGTAAGACAGCTTAATCAGGTAAGGTATTCTTGGTTGGCAGGTTTTTTTTCTTTTAGCACTTTGAATTTGTCATCTCATTCTCTTCAGGTCTGAAAGGTTTCTGCTAAAAGTCCATTAACAGCCTTGCAGGGGGATACCCTTGTATGTAATGAGGTACTTTGGCTTTTCCCCATTTTGATGTTTTCAAATTTTGCTCTTAGACTTTGATTTTTGACAGTTTTATTATAATATGTCTTGATACAGCCCTCTTTTGGTTTACTCTGCTTGGGGACCTTATGATTTTTGTGTATAATACCTGGATGCCTGTATTTCTCCACAGATTTTCAGTTTTCAGTTTCAGTCAATATTTCACAATGTATCATATCAAATCAGGTTGTGTAATTTAAGTACAATTTTATTTTTCAAATATGCCTCAATAAAGCTTGGAAAAATAAGTAATTCATGTTATGAATAAAAATAAAAAAATAAATAAAATCCACCTGAGTCATCCAATAGAGAAATTAGTTCTCTGTACTCTGAATTAATGTGTTTTAAATTCAATCGCAATTATGAGGCACACACACTTTATGACAAACATCCTACTTTGCATTTGCTCTCATGGGGATCTTGACCATTTTAGAAAAAAAAAAAAAGAATGAAAAGAACATAGCACAAACCATGACAACCATGCAATTTTGCCAATACGACGGAGACATTGCTCTTGCCTACTGTAAAAGTCTTGCTCTGCTCTCGTCAATTGTGTCACAAAATGTTTAAAAAAGTCTCAATTTCTTGGGGCACTTGGGTGGTTCTGTTAGTTAAACCCGTGACTCTTGATTTCGGGTCAGGTCATGATCTTACTATTCTGGAGTTGTGTGCAGATTCTGCTTAAAATTCTCTCTTCCTCTCCCTCTGCCTCTGTCC
The DNA here is from genome assembly GCF_007474595.2 of Lynx canadensis. Lineage (NCBI taxonomy): Eukaryota > Metazoa > Chordata > Mammalia > Carnivora > Felidae > Lynx > Lynx canadensis. The sequence goes on along the minus strand of NC_044303.2, from coordinate 154,641,066 downwards.
CTGTCCCTCTTCTGTTGTCTTTTGTATGCATGTTTTCTGACTCTCTTACTCTCTTTCTCTCTCTCTCTCTCAAAAAAAAAAAAAAAAGGCCCCAATTTCTCAATACAGTTGCTGTTTATCTCTCTTTGATCCATAGCCAAAGATAATAGATTCCGTAAAGTTTATTTTATTCAGGGTAACTAAAGTTACACTTCATCATTCCATTTTCTAAAATGTCACCTAAGTTTCTTTTAAAGTGATGAAATACATAGGATTTTTTCTACTACTGCATCTTAACACTAAGGCTGAAATTTTACATTTAGAAATCTTAATGATAATTTAATTCAGAATATAATCACTTCTAGAGATTCTATCATTTTGTCTCTATTTTAAACAAACTTATTTTTTCTTTGAAATAATTTCTATCACTGATGAGCATTCAAAGTCTGAACAAATCTAGAAACAGACATATCTACTTCTCAAAACTATAAATATATAAAAGAAAAAACTAATGTCTTATTTGCTATGGGCATCTCAAATATTCTTTTTGTATTTGAATCATTTTGGAGAAGATACTTCAATGTTCTTATAAAATATTAATTTTGTACCTAATCTATTACAAGAAAATTGAAGAAATTTCTCATTTGCTGCCTGTCCCTCCCACCTCCCTTCCCTTTCTCTCTCATATTTTAAAATGTACATATTTTCAAAAGGTAGACACCCTTAAAACTGGTTATCATTTAAAATTTGTTAAACATTCTTGACTTATCAAAGTTGAGAGTAGTAATAAACAAATTCAAAGATAAAGCTTTGCAAACTTTTTTTTTTTTTTTTTTTTGATATGGGAATTACTTCATTGTAAAGCTCAAGTTACCTGGAAACTGACTAATGGATTGCTTTTCATAAAATATAAACTTGTTTGTATTCAAACTTTTTATACAACTTCACTTTAAGTTGACTGGCTTCATGGATTTATCACTATTTTGCCTGGTTGGCAGAAAAGCAGAAAGCTTCTCTAGGTTAATCCGCTAAGAGCGTGTTTAGCCAGAAACAAACTTGATGCAGCGAGAGCAGCAAGAATGGTACTGCCAAAGGCAGCCCAGCCCAGGCGCTTCCTCATAAACTAAAGCTAATCATGGTGGGCGAGGGCAAAGTGGCAATACAACGTTACCACGATTTCTTAGGCGGAGTGTGAGCAGCAGTTGTTCACAACGTGATTTTCCATCCTATTATAATTCACTGGGTGGGGTAATAGCCGACAATGTTTTCCTTAGTTACATAATCAAAAATTGTTCAATGTTTGAATCTTGAGAGAGTTGAAGGAGAATTTATCATTCCATATGTAAGCTAGATTATTCATTCCCATCTTTATTTCTGAAACATTATCCCTACAGATCTGAAGAGTTTTAAAGAATTTGCATACCGTTTGTAATCTCAGTTTTCTTATAAAACATTTTAAAAGTTGAAGCCTTTTATTTTGAATTAAAATATATGTATGTATTTTTTCAACTTCCTCTATATAAAAAGGATCTAAGATCCACTTATACTAAATAAATCTCAAAGTATTAAAATATGTTATGGTATGTTTATTATTCTCAAACTCTACATGCTGTTTAAGGGTTCTTGATTAATGATGAGCTATTTAAAATATATTGAAGTATTAAAATATTTATAGGGATATAATTACTTCTTTTAACAAAATTACCAGGAAATGCAAATTGCAATTAATTAAGATAGCATTTTGAGGTAAGATGAGGATCCTTTCTAGGTTACATTTTTTAACATAACATAGATCACGATACCAATTCTTGGTCATATTTAATCACCTAACTGAAGTACCAAATATCTCAATTAATTTCATATTCATTGCAGGATCTTCAGACAGTAGGAGTTATTGCAGGACACTGAGCCAATGGTCAAAACCTTAAGGCAATAAGGAATCAAAATGTTTCTTAGGTGAAAGACCATTACATAGTACCTTTACTAAATTTAACATTTCAAACAGTAGCATATATTCCCTGGAAATCATTATTATCCTCATTTTGAATAGTGAACAATAGAACCATTTAACGGGTAATTTTTGCACACACTTCTACTTTTTATTCCTAGCCTACCCCAGAGCATAAACTCCCTAAATTGGGTCTATATCTGTCCATACTCATGTCATAAACTGCTGTCAAACCAAATGTTTAAGTACTTACAAGCAAATGGTCTAATTCCAGTTTGTGTTTAATGAAAGAGATTTTTTATGGTCTGAAAATGTGTAATTGTATGATGAAATAAACAGTGTTTTTGGAAAAAAGAGAAATAATTCCAGATAACCACAAAAAATCAACATGTTATGTCATTATTCATTGCTTATTATATAGGTTTTGAAGTTTTTATAAACTTCATTAACCTATTCTTAGGAACTCGTCTCAATCCAGCCAGCAGACTGTTGAGCAAGGGGAAGCTGACCTAATAACTCATCGCTAGATTGCTGCTCAAAGTTCTAGGAAATTGCTCATTATCTTTCATTGCATCAAATCTCTGTGTAAAGGAAAGAATAAAGATGCACATTTTATCATCTACCATTTCCTTGATATTTTCTATTTAAACATTGACATGTATCTTTTTGAGGGATTCATCTTGACATACCTGTCATCCTTGCCTTTTTCATCTTTAATAGGGTGAATAATAGGTGATAAAGGTTGATTAAAAATGATCCTGGAAATGCCTTTTATTAAAAGTTTTGCTATCTTTTATATATAAGCATGCGACCTAATTTTTGCCATTAAAAAGTCACATGAAAAGAATGTATTGCTTCTGTATAATTTGGAACTTAATAGATTTTAAGATGTGTCACATTGGGTCAAACAAAGAATGATCTTTAAAGTTAAGGTAGTCTCTTCCAAAGTAAATATACATCTTAAAAATTACAAAATTAGTCTCTTTTAAGCATTTCTTTCTTTCAAATTAGAAAATAGATTTTGCCTTTAAAAGTCTTAACTTGGATTTTTCTCATATATTGAGAATTTATAAGTCCTAAAAACTCTACCACATGACTTCAAAATTTATTTATAATTCAGGGGTACTTATTAATAAGATCCAGGATATTGATTACATACATTTAAATATTTTTATAAACAATTTTTAAAGTAAGTCAATGAAATCTAATTTCTACTTCTAAGAGCTTTTTATCCGAATCCTTAATTGAAACACTGTTACTCTGGAAGCCAGATCTATGTGAGGACTTCCTTAGCAACTAAATTGAAGGCAATAATCAAGTTGCTGAGGGTTGAATCTTAACTTCAGAAGATATTGGTCATTATCCTGGTATAAATGAAACTATGGAACTCTGCTCTCATTCCCAGAGAATGGAATTAATATGGTCCTAAATCTAGAGTTAGATGCTGCAGGGGCTAATTTTATCAGACAAGAAAATCAAAGATTTAAGAATGTTCCTGTTCTTCAGATAAGCAAAGAGGTTACGGAATGATTGTAATAGAAGAGCAGAAAAAGGAACAGGTCAAATAACTGTTTGTCAAGAGTGATCTTTTTAAAAAAATAGCGACTAAAATTAAAGTTTGTATTGTTGCAGTATAAGCCCACTGTGTCCTCTCAAACTCAGTAAATTCTGCCATTTATGTAAATGGGTGAGACAGAGTCTGTATATTTGTAAATTATGGAAATAAAAGATATTCCATATTATGGTCAACAAAGGACAGAACAAAGATAGCAAAATCCAACAACAACAAAAATAAATCCATAAAGAAATTCTACTGTAGCACAGTCTGAAGTTTTTAGGCACTAGATTTCAAGTCAATTTTATGAAGGCCTTAATAGACTGATAGCAACGAACATCTGAAATAAAAAGATAATCTAAACCTACACAGTCAATAGCCATGAATATGAATGCAGTCCTAGATTTTAATTTTATTCAAATGAGAAAAACGTAGTCACAGTGATACTCTGACCCTGCTTTCTAAGAAGGATACAGATTTTTCACTGACATAGGTTAATGAACAGAAATCTGCAAAGGCAAGACATGAGTGTGGTATATATTTCAGTGCTCATTCACATCTGAGTCCTCTCTCCTTTGGTGCATAAAAAAGGATACATTTGTTTGTCTCTTTACAGAAAGGCAGAGTCATGCTAGAAGTGATCGGTTCTGGCCACTGGGCTGTGAAAGGAAGAGGTGTGTGCATCACGCTTTGTGAGACCTGTTAGCTCTCTCTTTCCTTCTCATGACAACCTTTCAGGAGACATATTCCAGATAGTGAAAATCTAGCACGGTGGGAACTCAGGTCATCCTAGATTACTTGCTTGTTCTAAGACAGTTTCCTCGGAAACTCACACAGGCTTGCTGTGGACTCTGCAGGAATGAGAATTAAGTTTTTATTCTCTTAATTCACTGAAATTTTAGGGTGGTTTGTTTTTCAATGTTTTTTCAGCTTATTCTAATTTATAAATTAATCCCTGAAGTTAGGAATTCTGAAACAAATTACTAAAATATGTGTAATTGCTTTAGTGATAGGGTAGAGAAGACACTGGTTATTGCAATCTGGTAAGATGGTAATATTTCTACTATTTGCAGGACAAGGCATGATTTAGATGTTCTGCCATGAATCTAATCATTATTATTCAGTAGGAAAGGAGTTTAAAAAACCAAATGTCACTCATCTGAGTTATTAATGCTATCTGCTTTTTACAGTGTATTATTTCAAAAATTGGTAAGTTAAGAATTGACTAATTTGCAAGTTAAAATGGAAGAAAACAAAGAGATTCACGAAATTTTACCACTTGTAATGTGGGAGTAGCAACTGCTGTGAAATCACAAACACTAGGATGGTAAAACTAAGAAGTGTATTTAGTGATAAAGGTAATTAAAACTAGCTTTTTCAATGAAGAGAGAACTAAAAGTACGGTCTTCATACCTACTATTAACATTTTTCAAAAATTAAGGAGACTCGGGGAAGAAGATTAGGATATAGTTGTGTTAAATAATAATTCTTTTTATTGGATACAATAATTCAGAGGAAATATCCTTTTAAGGGCTGATATTTATCAAATAAAAAGCCTCCTAAGTTTTTAAGAGAGATAAACTGCCAAGGAAACCATGAAATTAGACTAAAACTGCTCGGGTTTAAAACAAACCTTGGTTCCCCAAACTTATTAGGAACAGTCTGAGAAAACTGCTCACCCCCAAGAGTACATATTCTTCATTTCCTATTTGAAGATATGACTGAAGAGGACAAGGGAAAAGACAATCTCTCTGGGGGATCCAAAAGCCAAGAGAAAATGAACAAGGGAGTTCCTCATAGGAAACACAAAAGATGTATAAGCCTTCAGATCAAGCAAGAAATATTAACGTTTTCAGGTGGAAAGAGGAAGGCAAAAAATATGTTATACCAGGATACCATCTATTCTAGCACTGAGGTTAATTCTGAATTATACAGTAATTAGTGTTCATTAACTCCATAAAATCTCCAAGCAACACACAGAGTTAAAAGTATAGAGTTAAATGCTTGAATGGGGAAATTTCTACTTAATGTTAATAAAGTCAATCTTAAAAAAATGTTTTACTAACTCTTTGTTGAAAATATTTTAACCAAAGCCTAAGTCACAATTAGCCAAAAGCAGCTAGTTAAAGTTATTGAGTTTATTATTTGACAAGTATTCTTCTTCAGTCTTCCTTGCCTAAGAAAGATTCCAAGAAGAACTGAGTGATTTCATGGAAGGGTTATTTGGCTATACGAAAGGAAACCAAGGGAAGAGAACAGAAGAGAGGAAGTGAGCAAGAGCGAGAGCGAGAGAGTAACCCAGTTACTCCATCTTGGAAAGGTGAAGACATGATACATTAAAGTATGCTCCACACACAGGATCCAACTTTTATCCACACCCTACTCCTCATCTAACTTCTGAATTGCCATAGAATGAAAGTTATCTGGATCATTGGAGATCAATCAACATTGGAGGTTCAAATAAAGGTGGGCACCTCAGGGACATACCCAAGAGGTTATGGACCCTGATGGCATAGGAGAAGGGTAGAAAAAGGAGAAAAGTATTGACAATGTCAGTCTAAGTGACTTTAGATTTAAGGGAAAAAAAAAAACTAGGTAGTGAAGAAGTTTAGTTGCACTGAATAGACTTAAGGAAAACGCACTGGAACCCTAACTCCAAGAAGACTCTGGGCTGGAACACACGGCTTGAGTAAGAAGTAACTGGCCTTTAGCACATTCTTCTTGATTTCTTAAGGGTCTTCAACTGGATGTTTTAAGAGATTCTAATGGTATATTATACAATTTGCTTTACAACTTGATTCTAATGGTATATTATACAATTTGCTTTACAACTTAAGGCAAAATACTTGAGCTCCAAATTTAAAAAAAGAAAGGAAAAGGCATTTTGTGATGTGATTTACAAATTTAAGGAGACAGATGAAATGAAAAATGAAGCTTCTGATTTGAAATAATGAGTTGTATTTTTAAGAGTAGTTTTAACATTAAAGTAACTAAGGTTATGGAATGATGGGGAAAATGATGTTTTAACTTGTTTTCTCTTTTCATAATCTATGTCAAATATAGAAACCGAGTCCTTATCTCAAACTCCCATAAACTATTCATTTCCTCATTTGTTATTCTAGCTTCCCACTCTGTTCTTCTCTCTAGCCATCTACTTTGACTAAACTCTTATAAATGTTCTATTTCCTCCACTAAGTCCCACCAAGATTCACATTTACAGACTTCTATAAGCAAAAATACTCTCTAAAGAGAAGGAATTAAAATGCACTTAATATAATGTCACTTACTTTATACACACAGAAATTTGTCTCCTACTGTTTATCTTCTAACAGTCAAATTTCATTTTGCTCAGTTTGTTCCAATGTGTCCAACTGGCAAAAGTCACACTTTTTCCATAGCAAATGCTTATCTAAATAGTAATAATGTGTGTAAGTTTAACATTAATAAGTTTTTAACTTATGAACATTCTGTTCTTCTCCATGTTTTCTTTAGACTTTAAGACACTCCAGGGTTTTTAACTCGGCACCTGGAAAATCATGGTCACTTGGTAAGTCTCTTATTGTTTAAGTAATAAAACCCTGAATCCACAGATGTGATCTCAGCCATTATGACTTTGGTTTGGCTCCAGCCCACAACTTTGGTCAGCTGACTTGTTCAATTACAACACAAGAAAAAAAATAATAAATAAACAACAAGAAATCAATTTAAAATATTTAAATGACAACTGGAAGTGTATATTCCGCTGATTTAACTTTGGTTTCTAATCTCAATAAACTCAAAAGTGACTCACTAATCTGGGTTTTAGTCTAGTCATTGTAATACTTTCTATATTCAATATTAGAAATAGAGGATTTTAAAACACTGGGGCTACTGGGTGGCTCAATTGCTTAAGCATTCGACTCTTTGGCTCAGGGCTTGACTCTTCGACTCATTTGACTCAGGTCATGATCTCAAGGTTTGGGAGTTCAAGCCCTGTGTGGGGCTCTGCGCTAGACAGTGTGTAGCCTGCTTTGGATTCTCTCTCCCTCTCTCTCTTTGCCCTTACCCCACTCCCTCCAGCTTTCTCTTTCTCAAAATAAATGAATAAACATTTGAAAAAAAATAAAACTCATAAACTACTTCTAGTTATATATTTTCTTTTAAGAAAGTTAAGAGCAAAACTCAATTATATTTAAAATCAAAGCACAAGATAAAATTTGACAGGGAATGAATTGGAAAAACAGAATGAGTTTTGCCCATCCGATCACTTTCCCAATCATTTAGAGGTTCTCAGTTTGGTTAGGGTTAACTGCTAATTTAGTAAATATCTGTAAAAGAAAAGTTAACATTTTTTTAAAAAAAATAATAAGAACTTAAACTGGATACTTAGGAAAACTTTCCATTTTCAAAATGTGACTATTCTACAGGTAGCATATGAATATATCATCATTAATCAATTAATAAATCAAATACTTTGCATGATGTGATACAATTAAGGGAACACAGCTACCCCTTTTTTCCCATATTCATCTTCATCTTGGTGACTGGCAGCCATAAAACAAGGAGAAGTGGGACCATAACTTTGAATTTAAATTTATCATCAGGATGGGATGAATGCAGACAGAATGATAAACAACTCATTTCAAATATGGTTTGGACTAGAATATAATTATCTCTAGCTCTAGAAAGCAGGAATTGAGTTAGAAGCTTTGCAGCAGATAAAACTGTATAGGAAAACAAAGCGCAAAGCTTTATGAGAATTTTAAGGCAGGCTTAGAGAATAACCAGAGTGACAGATATGGAGAGCTGCCTACATAATATACATTTTAATTTGCCTTAATAAGGACACCACAATTTTATTTAGGCTCTGTGTCTAAATAATCCTTATTTCTCCAGATTGCTTCTAGAGTATCCATGTGATATATTACTGGATTCTGTAATGTAAGAATTTCCCCTTTTGGTCTCCCTTTTTTATGTGATTTCTACTTTACTTACCTACAGAATTCCTGGATATGAAACAGCCATCTTGTGCCTAACAGAGGCCTCAATGACAGTATCAATCACCAGATGTATCAACCTTCCGATGAATTTAACACTCAGCCTAGGAGTCTTTCAGCTAAGGCCCCAGACACAAACCATGTGAAATAACCTGTAGTCTCTATACGGGCTCTCCTTTCATGACTCACTCAAGTCATCATCATAATGCATGGAAGTTTTACAATATTAGATTGGGGATAATTTCTTACATAGCCACAGGAACAGGAACAGTAAGTTGCTGAATATACATCCTCAGTACATAGAAATAAGTTAAGTTCAGACAAAAAAAATCAATATTTAACAGGTCTTTAAAAAAACCGTTCACAAGAAAAAGGCCTTATTCAGGTTCAACAACATTTGAAAGCTTTGTCTTAAGTCATTAGAAATACTGACACACGGGTATTTACATTTTCTTGAAGCTACATGTATTACCCAGACTTAAAACCTACAAATGCAAAGAGACCAGTTTCATTAAATTTAAAAAAGTGCTTTCAGTTAGTGATCACTCATTGGAAGACAGTTTTGGAATCAAACAGAAAACATGAAGGACTGTATACATAAATAAAATCTACTAAACAAATTCTGTCCCAAAGTGTTGTTACACGGTAAGTTTGGGAATAAATGTGCACAGGAAATTTTATTAATTATGGTTGTGGAGTAAGATGGAACAAGAAGTCGCACTTCCATAGGTTTGTAGAATATATTATCCCTACACTGAATGCCACCACAAATTAAGAATCATACAGAAACGAAGGGTAAGATATCAAAGGTGTACCTGCAGGTATGCCTCCTACCTGTGAAGATTATTTTCTCTCCTTTTTTTTTTCTTTTGTTTTAAGAGCCCTCTCCTTCTGGCTAGTACCCTAATGTATCTACCAAAAATGTTTCAGGATCACCTCTGCTATATAACCACTCGATAGCTCAGACAAATTAAAATGGAATTTTTACCCTAAGAAAAAGCAGAAAAATCCCCTAAATAAGTAGAAATATTACATCTTTGTCTATTTTTTTAAATCCTTCTAATCAGATTATTTGATTTACGTTTTCATTAGTTCCAGAAGTGTAAACCACAAAGCCAACTTATTTTGGAAAACGATAAAGTATTGAAAATATCCTATTACTTTTAAGTTTTTATTTAAACCCCAGTTAGTTAACCATTCAACATTTTTATTCAACACCCGGTACTCTACAAAACAGTGCACTAGGTAAATGATATGGGTATACAATAAAAATAGTATCAGAAAAAAAAATCTACATTCTAAATTTTATATCTGATTTAATGACCGCATATGGTAAGACTACCAGTAGGGACTATTTTTTATAATAAAAATGAGGTCATTTTTACATTGTACTTACATGTCAAACAACATTATATACACTCAGTATTACAAAATATTAGCTTGAAGAAATAGGTTTTCTGCTTAATTGAGTTTTAATCTCATGAGTAATATATGTACATAAAGTTTACAAGTTTAAGACACAAAAGTTTGTCTTCTGCTGCACCTTAACAGAGCTGCTATGTGAACAACAACAACAAAAAAGGAACAAGAGTCTAAACTTCTGATAATAGGCAAACCCCTGCATTCTTTATTTTTATGATTGAACATTAACAGAGGGTCCCAAAAATCTTATTACTGATGCCAAGAGTCATATTTAAATGCTGAGACAATCAACAACAAAGACAAGTGTATTGCATTTGGTAAAGCATCACTGTAATTCTAACCTTCAAACACAAGTTAAGATTTAACAAGATATGGAAATACAGATAGTTATCTTTGCAGTAACTTTCAGCGACAGATGAAAAAAGGAGAAAAAAATCTCAGTAACTTTGACTTCTGTCACATTCAATTTTATTAATTTGATTCAGATACAAGTCAGAATTGCTAAGAATGTCTTGAAAATATATTATGTAGGAGAAATGTTTGCTGAAATGGAAATCAATGCACAAAATACTAATTACCATGAAACAAAGTCTCCTTTTTCAGAGAAGCAACATGGCAAGTCAGAGCCTTAAAAGAACACAGATAAAAGTAATCTCAGTAAGTTAAACTAAATGTTATCATTACGTTCTGTCCCCAAATAGTATTTTAAATTAATAATAGCTTTGAAACTTGGGCAGAAATACAGTCAGAACACTTACCAGCCAGGCTTTGGGATAGTTTAGTGGCAAGATTAGTATTAACAACTTCTTGAAAATAAAGGAGGTAAAAATACCTTTAATTCACTCTGAGGTGATTTTAACAAATGAGCCAATACTACTCAATCTGTACATGAAAAAATGAGGCAAAAAATGGTTTGCCCTAAGTGAAAATTAATGAAGTGAATATAGGCTGTTCCAAAATATATTCAAATCTATTTACTTCTAACTTAGCATTCTCTTCTTGATCAATGTACTTGACAAGGGTTGCTCAACATTAGGGTATGTAAAATAGAAGTAATTTGCAAACCTATCACATATGGTCTTAAAAATCTGAGATGCATTTAGACAAATGAGAAATGAAATTAGAACGTGTGCATTGGGCATAGTTAGGTGGTTGAAGACACTCTAAGAACTTTGATCAAGAGTCCTTAGCATTCCACTTGGAATGGTTAACCCAAATGGGTTTAGAAGTTTCGTTCAGACAGAGAATGAAATTGGTCACAATTGAGGCAAGAAAATCCATGTGGAATGTACACTGGGCAGAGTGTAACTTTAACAGTGAGTTACTCAATCAAATTTACCTACCAGAACAAAAAACATGAGATCTTTATTCACACATCAACGCATTCATTAATTCTATTTTTTTGTTTCATTAACAAATGTAGTTTTGAGGCTTTTGATTTCTAGGCTGTCATTGTAAAGCACTTAGAAGTTGCCACTCCTTCCCATGTTAAGTAAAAAGCTAAAGAAAAACATCAACAAATTTTCACCTATCTATCAGATAAGTGAGGTTACAGGGCTAACTGATGCCATCAAAGTTGGAGAGACAGACATACTACACAAAGTTACTGACGCAGAAACTCTAGAACAGGAGCCAGTAACAGAATAGGAAAACCTAAACTGTAGCTGACCAATTGCTAGATCATCAATGTGGACAAGTCAGAGTCAGAAATTCAAAGGGGACACATAGTGAGTAGAGGGGGCGCCAGGCTCTTACGAATTTTACTTTCGGGAGTTTAACCAAACTTTTGCGATGAATATCAGAAAAAAATCCCCCATACATCCCCTAGGGGAAAAGGAAAAGTAACCATTCTGAAATACACCAGAGCATTCTGTTCTTAACCAGTCCTTCCCTCAGGAGAATCTATTTTACCAGAGCTGAAGTTTCTGAGGTTTTATCAGCACCTATCCTACCTGAGGGAAGGCAAGTACTCAAGGAGAAATAGAGAGGGACTGATGAAGTTCGTGGTTCATGAGTACAGAACCTACTGAGTAGACCTAATCATTGGACTGTAAAATGTGTCCTCTTCCCCACACTTTACCAACAAACCACTAAAGACCTATTCACATGAGTTCCTTTAACTCAGTATATCAAGTCTAGATTTCAACAAGAAAGTTACAGAGCATACTAAAAGGCTTATAAAACAGTTTGAAGAGACAGAGCAGCAGAACCAGACATGGCAAGGGTGTTGAATTATTAGGGTGGAATTTCAAACAACTGTGATTAATATGCTAAGGGATTTAATGGATAAAGTAGATAGCATGAAAGAACAGATGGGTAATGTAAGCAGAGAAATGGGAATTCTAAGAACCAAAAGGAATTATTAGAAATAAAAAAAAAAACAACAACATGATAACAGAAATGAAGAATACCTTTGATAGGCTCATTAGTAGACAGGACATGGTTGAGAAAGAATATGACCTTACACTTCCTCTATAGCAACTTCCAAACCTGAAAAGCAAAGCAAAAACAAAACATCAACACCCAGAATATCCCAGAATGGTGGCACAACTACAAATCTTGGTAATATCAGAGAGAAAGGAAGAAAAGCAGTATTTAAAGCAAAAATGACCTAAAATGTATCCAAATTAATTTCAGATACCAATCCTTAGACCCAGAAATCTCAGAAAACACCATGAAGGATAAATGCTCCCTAAATTATATTTAGTCTTATTTTCAAACTTGAAAAAAATCAAAGATAGAAAAAAATCCTGAAACAAGTCAGAGAAGGAAAATACCTATCAAGAAGCAAAGGGAAGAATTGTATTCTATTTATATTCAGAAACCATGCAAGCAAGAAGAGAGTAGAGTTAAATATTTAAAGTGTTGAGAGAAAGAGAGAAATACCTAGAATTCTGTACCTGGCAGAATTATTCTTCAAAAGAGAAGGAAACATACTCTCATGGAGAAACAAAAATTGAGGGAATCCATTGCCAGTAAAACCTTCCTTGCAAGAGAAGTTAAAAGTTCTTTAGAGAGAAGGCAAATAATATAGGTCAGAAACTCATACCTACACGAAGTAAGGAAAACCATTAAGAAAAGGATTATGTAAAGGTAAAATAGAAGCTAATTTTTATTACTAATTGATATAACAATCTGTTCAAAAGAGTATTAATAGCAATGTACTCAATTATGCATGCTTAAGTATGCTTATAGGTAAGTAAAATGAAGGACAGCAATAATATAAAGCAACTGGAAAGATGAATTAGGAATATTATAAGATACTTGTATTAAGAGGTTTGTTATTTGAATGTGGACTTGGATTACTTTTAAATGTATAGTGCAAATTCTAGCACAACCACTAAAAAAGAATAAAGTTTAAAAAAGTATAACTAATATGCTAAGAAAGAAGAGAAAATGGAACAAAAAATTCTGAGTAAAAACACAAAAGGCAGAAAAAGACTAAAAGAAACTAAGAACTTGGGCCACAAATAGAAAACAGTAAAAAAAAATACGGTGCATATTTATAATTAAAAATCACTTTAAACATCCAGGGTCAAATAATGTAGTCCCTCTCATCTATGAGATATGTGCCAAGACACTCAGTAGATGCCCCAAAACAGACAATAACGAACCCTCTATATACTATGTTTTTTCCTCTACGTACATACCTATGATGAAGTTTAATTTATAAATTAGGCACAGTAAGAGATTAAGAGTAACTAATAAAAATTACAGCTTTCTATAATAAAAGCTATATGAATGTGGTGTCTCTTTCTCTCAAAATACCCTATTATACTGTATTCACCTTTCTTGTGATATAAGATGATGAAATGTCTATGTGATGAGATGAAATGAGGTGAATGACATAGGCATTGTGAAGTAGTGTTAGGCTACAATTGTCTTTCTGACAATACATCAGAAGAAGAATTACCGCTTCTAGACTGTAGTTAACTGCAGGTAAATGAAAATGTAGAAACCAAACCCACAGATGGGGTGGGAAGTGGGGGAAATGACCGTATACCCGTTAAAAGAGATTGTCTGAATAGATCAAAACACAAGATGCAAATATATATTGCCTCCAAGAGACCCACCTTAAGACACACATGTAGACACATATATACTAAAAGTAAAGAAATAAGAGATATACCATGCTAATACTAATCAAAAGAAAACCTGAGGAGCTATATTAAGACAAAGCAGACTACATAGCAACGTAAGTCTTCATAGATAAAAGTGACCAATACATGATGATAAAGAAGCCAATGCTCCCAAAAGACGTAAGAATGCTTAATGAGTATGTACTCAACAACAGAACATCAAAATTACATGAGACAAAAACTGACAGAATTACAAAGATAACAGATGAATCAACACTAAGATAGTCGGCGACCTGAACGCACCTCTATTGGGAATGTATATATCCAGTCAACAGAAAATAAGTAAGTATAGAGTTGAATTGAGTATCACCATCATCAAATGAATATAATTACCACTTATAGACTACTTCATCCAACCACAGCCGAATATACATTGTTCTCAAGTTAACATGCAATATTCAACAAGATAGTTTTTAAAAATCCCACAATTTAGGGAGACTAATTAACATACTTCTAAATAACATATTGGTTAAAGGCCTCTTAAAAGAAATTCAATAATAGTTTGAACTAAGTGAAAACAAAAGCACAACTTTTCAAAGTGAGTGGAATGACAATGTCACCAAGATGGTTAAAGAGGAGGCTCCCCATTCATATCCCCCAACAACACTAATTTAGCAGTTATCCACAAACATAAAAGCATTTATGACGTTTTTTGGGATCCAGATAGAAGCTTGCAAAAGCCTCGTGGAGTCTAAAATATTGAAGGGTCATCTTGAGAAAGACCTATCCCAAAATGACGAGCTTTCCAAAATAGTCTTGGCTAAAACCCGGGAAGCAGCCCCATATCCTGGAGGGATTAGCCACAACTGTCTTTGGCCTTGCTGCCACCACCTACACCATTTGCCAAGGAACCTGCAAGGAGGACCAAGTTTTTGGTAACAGGTCTACCAACCTTGATCCTATCTTGTAAAAGTCTGTGAACCAGCCCTCCCTGTTCCCTCAGCTGCAGTCCAAGAGCAGTCATGTCCATCCAGGGAACCAACAGATACATATTTGTTTGTGCCCCTAGAGGCAGGTCTGCAGACCTCATTCCTTATCCATAGGTTCTCATGAAGTCCTCCGATTTAGTTCCAGCTCCACTAAGCCACATCCCTAGGCCAGTCCTGACTGCCCAGGAACCCATCCAGTGACCTGGTAGGAGTCCTCTCAAGAAGCCACACTCCTCCATGCCACTGGTAAAAGTATAGCCATCTGTGAACTCAACTGCAGATTGTGAGGGGTACCATTAGCCCAGCACTAGCTCTGCTGACCAAAGTACTAGAGAGAGTCCCATCCATTCAGACTAGAAATGATCCATGCCCACGTAAATCCCAGGTAATGGGCCCCAAAATGGCAGACCCCAATGTGGGTTGAGCAGCAGCCATGTGACCAGGCTACAACCCCACTTGTGTGGGATCCCAAAGACAATCCCATCAACCTAGAACCTGAAAGGATAAGATATTTACCTGCCAATATTAGTTTATAAAGCCTATCAGGGATTTTTGTTTCTTAAAATGCACAGTTGTCATTGTAGGACTACAATGATCATGAAAAATCAAGCAAGCATCATACTACTAGAAGAAACTAGTAAGTCTCTAGTAACTGATTCTAAAGAGATGGAGATCTACAAATGACCGGACAAACAGACTAAAATAATCATCTTCAAGAAATTCTGTGCAATCCAAGAGAACACAAACAAGTAAACAAAATAAGGAAAACAATTCGTGAAGAAAATGAGAAGTTTTATTAAAAAAATTAAGAACCATGCAGGAACCCTGAACTGAAAAATCCAGCTATGAAACTTAAAAATTCGATAGAGAATTTCAAAAGTATATTCAATCATACAGTACTGTTTTGGCTATTCTGTGTGTGGGGGGGGTTGGTTTTTCTTTTTCTTTTTCTTTTTTTTTTTTTTTTTTTTTTTTTTTTGCCACTCCATAAAACATTTAGAATCCTTTGTGTTGATATCCACAAAATAACTTATTGGGGTTTTGAATGGGATTCTGCTGAATCCTCATATCAAGTAGTAAGAACTCATTTCTTGACAATATTGAATATTCCTATCCATAAATATGGAATGTCCCTTTTTAGTTATTTAATTCATCAGATTCTTATAGTTTTCCTCATGTAGATATTGTACCTGTTATTTTACACCTAAGTATTTATTTTGTAGTAATAATGTAAATGGTAATGTTCTTAATTCCAAATTCTACTTGTTCATTGTTGCTATATAGCAAAACAATTAACTTTTGTATATTAACCTTGTATCACACAGCCTCGCTGTAATTGCTTATTAGTTCCAGGAATTTTGACATTGATTCTGTCAGTCTGTCTATGTAGTCAATCATGCCACCTGTAAACTGTTTTATCTCTCCCTTCACTAACTATATACCTTTTTAAGTAGGATGTTGAAATGAGCGAGGAGTGGGGAAATCTTTGCCCTGTTACTAATCTCTGTGCAAAGAGTTCAAGTTTCTCACCATTAAGGATGATGTTACCTCTAAGGTTTTTTTTGTTTTTTGTTTTTTGGTTTTTTTTTTTTGGAGATTTTTAAGTTGAGGTAGTGCCCCTCTATTTCTAGGCACAGAGGATTTTTAGGGCAGTGAATCCATTGTGTTTGGTAATACAATAATAAATACATGTCATCATATAGTTGTCTAAATCCAAAAAACATAGACGAATCAACTCTAATGTGAATTACAAATTTGAGATGATATTTTGTCACTGTAGGTTCATATATTGTGACAAATATACATTATTTATGAAGCCAGTGGACGCAGTAGGAATTGTGGTGTGTTTGCTGCTTTCTGGTCAATTTTGCTATGAACCTATAACTGTTAAAAAATAAAGTTTATACATTAGAAATTTTTAATGTGGCAATATTTAGCTGCTTATTCTTCTGTGGTGCAAAGATTCAGGAGTCAAGAGATGTGTATTTCATTTATGTCTCTTTACTGTATTGAGAAACAGCCTTTGTATACTTCATTCTCCCCTCTGTGGTCTGTAACAGTAAACTTGGTCTACCAAAGATTAGCCTTAGACATCTCATTCCAGTTAAATTTAGATAATAATTTGATCATTTCTTTTACATATCACAGACCTCAACATACCACAGACTTTTCTATTCCTTTTTTTTTTTTAACGTTTATTTATTTGAGAAAGAAAGAACAAGTAGGGAAGGGGCACAGAGAGAGGGAAAAAGAGAATCCCACGCAGGCCCCAACTGTCAGCACAGAGCCTAATGTGGGGCTTGATTTACCAACCGTGAGATCATGACCTGAGCTGAAGTCAAGAGTCAGATACTTATCTGATTGAACCACCCAGGGACCCGTGACTTTTCTGTTTCTAATGGTAACGGGAAACCAACTTTCAAGCCAAGTCACATCAAATCACCAAAGCATATATATTCACATCCTTTCATGATCTCAGAGTATTTAAGTAGGAAATCGTTTAATTCAGGAAAATAAATGCTTATAAAAACTGCTAAAAGAGCTAAAGACATGTGTCCTAGGTCTAGGAATGATTTCCAGAACCATACTCACTGACCCACTGCTCACGAAGAGCTATAACCTCTGGAGATATGTGGGAATCAAGAAGCTACCACAAGTGACAGAGTTGTAGTCTCTGGACACCCAGGGTAATAGAAGCTGGAGAAAGAGCCAGCTGTGACCCAGAACTTAGGCAGATCAGGGAGACTCTTCTGCTGCTGATGCCACCTTAATGGGTCTGAACATTTTGGAAGCTCAAGAGCAGATGCTGGAACACTGCTGTAGAAAAAGTTCACGTTTCCCAACAATTCTAGTTTTGTTACTACTTATATTGCTTTTTAACTCCTTGCCATTAGGTATTTATACGTATGTTTTTACAAACTCCTTAAGACCCCTATATACATTTCCCATTTATTTTTAGGTTGTTCTATTATATTTATTTTTCCATAGTAAATAGCCTCTCGATTGTTTATTTTTTAACGTAACTTTCTTATTCATTTACCAAGAGGTTTTCATATTTTGAGTTAGAGATTCATCTTAAATTAGGCAGGCTCTTTTAAGTTTTGTTGCTCCCTCTTTCACTTCTGTGCTCAACTGTATGTATAAAGACGTTTCCTTCTCTCCACAGGTGCTTTTGGTCTCTTCATCCCAGTACATGTCTACTATCAATTCTTAGTAGCTCCTACCAAGAGCGAATATTGGGAATATTGCATACCCGGTTTCCATTTTCCACAAAGCAATGGAATAGCTCAATGCCATCTGCAGCTATACCCTGAGCTCAGCAGATTTGCAGCTTTGGCCCCAATAATCACACCTTGGAACTTCTTTTGCTCTACAAAAATTCTTGCTTTGTTTTTGAAAAGGGCTATCATTTAAAAGAAAAAAAATTTTTGTAATGTTTATTTATTTTTGAGAGTGTGAGCCAGGGGGGGGGGGAGGGGCAGGCAGAGAGAAAGAGAGAGAGAGAGAGAGAGAGAGAGAGAGAGAGAAAGAAAGGGAGGGAGGGAGACTCAGATCCAAAACAGGACCCAGGCCCTAAGCTGTCAACACAGAGTCCGATGTGAGGTTCGAACTCATGAATGGCAAGATGATGACCTAAGCTGAAGCTGGACACTTAATGAACTGAGCCACCCAGGCACCCCAAGGCTATCACTTTTTAATTGAGTGATTTAAATGTACTGTTGCTATTAGTTTGACATGGTGGAATGGCCTCAAAGGTGAATTTTATTAACATATTTTAGAATGTATGTGTCTATGTATATATACATATATGTAAATTAGGAAAGCTGTCCGTTAAGAGTTAGGTTTGGCACCAAGAAATGGCTGCCCCCTTTACATATCTGAGTATGCATGGATAAGTTGGAGAAACTTTTTCTTGTACTGCATATGTGAGGCACAAAAGCAGGTACTGAAAGCAATTTCAAGTGTAGCGAAGTCACAGTGTACAAACGGCTGCCAGACTCTGAGCTAGGCAAGGGGCTATGCACTATTAGCATCACCTTGAATTGAGAATCTGACCAGTACCCTAAACACAATCTTTGTATTAGTCTCTCTTTGTTTAAAAATGAAGAAAGGGAGAACAGAGGGGAGGAGGCAAAGGACACAAATTTAAGACCACTGTATACAGAAGTATTGCCAAAGATCTAGTATAGGTACTCAACAATAATCTAAGTAGACCTATGGAAAGGCCCGTGGGCCTATCTCGGGGCCAAATTTCTGGTTAATAAGTCATGACACATTCGTGTACTATATATAAAACATCCACATTTGGGCCTGAAATAAATCACCCCCCCCCCTCAAAAAAATAGGATATGCATGAAATTCAGAATACAGTGAACAGCTCTGTCTCCAACATGTATTGGCTTCTTTCCCTTTTATACCTAAGTAGAACTATGTTGATTCGAATGTTATATTCAGTGGTATAGAATTGAAAAAAGCAAGGAGCAGTGTTGGGAAAAAGGCAAGGATAGAGCATTTTATGTTCAAAGAATTCCAACAGTAAGTGAATATTGGAACAAGAGAAGCTTAGCATCGAAGCAGCAGATGATGGAAACTCAGTTTACAGAACTACTTCACGAATTGCAAATCGAGCTTAGGGTGGTGCTTCAGGCTGAGATAGAAGAAGACAAACCACCTACCATTCAAGTAAATAGTGACAAGAGCTGTGAAACATGGCATCTACCCTGAGGGCAAACACTCTGCCCAGACAAGGCAAATAAAAATACATCTATGAATTACCACCCAGCAGAAACAAAAAGCAAATTATACTTAATAGAGGAAAAAAAAAAAAACTTTGAAAATAACCTTCACAAGAAGAATAGATGTATTTTTTTTTCTTTTAAGCAAGCAGCAGCTTGTTGTGCTCAAAATAATGCAAGAGGAAATGAGTTATAGGAAGCAGAATCAAGAAACCTTAAGGATAAAACTGACTGAGTTAAGACGGAAAGGGGGCTGGCAGCCTAAGAGTGGCATAATAAAAATCCACATTGGAGGTAGTCCCAATTGGATTTGATTACAGAAAATCAAATCAACGGTATAGAGGGTAAATTTGAGAAACTTATCCAGAATGCACAGAAAAAGAGATCGCAAACTAAGATAACATGTAAAAAGATAAAGCACAAAAATCTAAGAATTGAAAATTAGTTTTCCAGAGAAATAAGCAGAAGCATCACAATGCACAGTGATGAAGACAAAATTATTTCTTGATCTAAACACACACAAGAAAAAGCCCATCTGAATTTACATAAATAAGCTCATCAACCTAAGGGTGTGTCGGCCTGCTTTTCACAGACATTTATTTGGTGTCCCATCTTTTACACTTACAAATAACCTACATGAGCAGCCTTGTGCATATTGTGTTTCATATCTGTGGAGATTTACCATAAGAGTGGATTCCAATCCGTGGGTCCAAAGGAAAAATATTTAGGTTAGTTTTTTAAGAGGGCTAAGTAATCCTGTAATGGATTTGTGTAATTGTTCATGCTTATCAGCAGTATAGGAGAATAATCGTTCTCCCGAGCTGTGCCAAGTAAGCGTGTGGTCAAATTTCTGGAGTTTTGCCAATCTGCTAGTAAGATGCGGTATTTCAGAGTAATTTTAATTTACATTTCTCTTCCTGTAATTGACGTCGAGCATGTGTTCATGTTATTATGGGTCATTTGCCTTTCTTTTATCTGAATTTATCCTCATAGTTATCTCCCTTTTATCTAATGATGGTCGTCTTAATTTTTACAAGCTTATAATTTGGAAATGATTCCTAATGAAAAAAAATCTGGAAGCATTTTTTTTCCTTGATCCTCATTTTGATTTTGCTTATGGAGTTCCTCCTAGTTTCCCCATTTACACAGACTTTTTTTTTAATGTGTTTATAAATCTGATGTTACCGATTCTGAATTTTGAAGTATATTAGAGACTTCACACTTCAACATCAAAAAATCATTGTTTTTCACTAGTAAATCTATGGTTTCATTTTTTTTAATACATAGATTTCTGACCTTAAAATGGCTTTCCAGTCGTTTCAGATCTTTTTTTCAAGTCTATCTTTCCTACTCCATACATATTTTAGAAGCCAACTTTATCATATACCACATTTTAGGAACTATTTTCGGATTTCCAGTCTATTCCATTGGTCTTACCATGTGCCAAATACATACCATTTTAATTAATACTGTTTTAATAAGGATTTTATATATTATGTCAGAATATCTGGCAGTTACTCTTCACTTCTCTACTTTTTCAGAGTTTTCCTATCAGAAAGACAGAATTATTTTTTCCTACAGAAATTTTATTAAGATCACATTTAATTTATACATTAATTTGAGAAATCTTTATGAGCAGATAGGAATTATCCTAAAAATACAAATGTCCATTTATTCCAATCTATTAAGGTATATTTGAATTTTTAGATTTTTTTTCTTTTCTGATTCATGTTACTACATTACTATGTAACTTATCTCTCTACACCCTTTGAGATATTTTCTTATGTTTTATCTTCTAATGGGTTATTGTTTGCTACATAAAGGCTATTGGTTTTTGCTTAATTTTATGTCTTATCCTAATAAACATTCAGTCATTGATTTTTTTTGGATCAGGGGTATCATCATACCTTATACCCACAGAGATAACTTTGTCTTCTTTTCCAGTGCTCCTGCCTCTCAAATTCTTTTGCCTTGGTGCATTTCATTAACATCTATAAAACCCTCATTAAAATCATACTGGCAATAGCATGCATACTTTCATTTTTCCTGACTCTAATGGAAAAATATCTACTACTTCCTTACTTTAAAAAGATTCTGAATTTTAGACTCGGTAGATTTTAACATGTTAATGGAAGAGGAATCAATAAATAGTTCCTTATCTTTTTTTTTTTAATTATGAGTAGGTATTGTATTTTGTTGAGTGCCTTTTCAGCATTAGTGGAGGTGCTAATATTTCTTTTATGAGTATATTAATTATATTAATTCATTACCTAAGAGTAAATGATCCTCACATTCCTATAATAAAACTGGTCATGAGTTATCATTAACATGTGAAAATTCAAATTGCTAATTATTTAGTATTTTTCATTAATCTCTAGTTTTCTTTTTTAATACTTTATCAACATTGCACATAGGTATCAACATTTCCTGTCTTCAAAACACATTTCAAGTTTTTCTTTTTCATATTCTGAAGTCATTTTAATACTATTAACATTATCTGGGTTTTGTTGAATTGGTACAATTTCCCTAAGATACAATTTTGCCCTGCTTTTGTTTTTGTTTAAAAAAAAACAACTGTGGGGCTAGGATAGAACGTGATTATAGGTCTTTGATAAATTTGGGAAATTTATTCTATGGGAAGTAGTATGGAAAATTTTCTTAGATCAATTTTAGTAAATTTCAAGAAATTATGTAAGTCATGTTTCTGATATTTGTAGGTATATATAAAAATCAGTCTCATGTCATTTTTTAATTTCCTGTGTTTCAGTGTTTTGGGCCTTTCAAGTTGTTTTGGGTATTTGTGCTATTTGCCTTTTAATTTTCTTCATTAAATTACCAAACAGAATAGAAAAGCAGACCAACTAAGCCCCATTTTTCAGTTATTTTTCATTTTCATCTTTATTTCAATCCTTCTTTGCAGAATGGTTTAATGAGTATTTTTAGACTTTTATATTAATTATTTTGTTATGAATAGTGTTCTAGTTATCATTGTAATTGTGTTCTACAGAGTCTGATATATAGCGTTTTTGTTACCTTTACCTTCAATAAATACTGAAGATTTTAATTTCAAGATAGAAGAAATGTGTGAGAATTTTCAAAATTTTTTTTGTTTATATAGTGATATTATTTATATAGTGATATATAGTGTATTATTTTTACCTTACTGAAATTACTGAGATTTTCCTTTGTAAGCTCATCCTTATTTTCTTTATACTTCATGTTTTTATTTAAATTTTAGTTCGTTAACATATAGTGTAGTATTAGGTTTAGGAGTGAAATTTAGTGATTTATCACTTACATATAACATCCGGTGCTCAAGTCAACAAATTCCCTGCTTAATACCTATCACCCATTTAACTCATTCCCCACCCATGTCCCTCCATTAACCCTCCATTTGTTCTTTATTATTAAGAGTCTCTTGTGGTTTGTTTCCCTCTCTCTTCCATTTTCCTCCTTCCATATGTTCATCTGTTTTCTTTCTTAAATTCCACATGAGTAAAATCATATGGCATTTGTCTTTCTATGATTGATGTATTTCACTTAGCATAATACATTCTAGCTTCACCCACGTTGCTGCAAATGGCAAGATTTCATTCTTTTTGATGGCTGGGTAATATTCCAGCATATACGTAGACCACATCTTCTTGGGGCTCTCTTCATAGTTTGACTATTGTTGTTAATGCTGCTATAAACATTGGGATGCTTGTACCCCTCTGGTTCTGTATTTTTGTATCCTTTGTGTAAATACCTAGTAGTGCAATTGCTGGATCTTAAGGTAGTTCTATTTTTAATTTTTTGAGTAATCTCCATACTGATTTCCAGAGAGACTGCATCAATTTGTATCCCAACACAAATGTAAGAGAGTTTCCTTTTCTCTGTGTCTTCACCAACATCTGTTGTTTCCTGTTGTTAATTTTAGCCATTCTGACAATTGTGAAGTGGTATTGTAGTTTTATTTACATTTCCGTGATGATGAGTTATATTGAGCATTGTTTCTTGTGTCTGTTAGCCATCTGTAGGTATCTTCTTGGAAAAATGTCTAGTCATATCTTGTGCCCATTTCTTTACTATTTATTTTTTGAGCATTGGGTTTAGTAAGTTCTTCATAGATTGTGGATACTAAACCTTTATCAAATGTCATTAGCAAGTATTTCCTCCAATCCTGTGGGTTGCTTTTTAGTTTCAGTGACTGTTTCCTTCACTGTTCAGAAGCTTTTGATCTTGATGAAGTCCCAATAATTCATGTTTGCTTGTGTTTTCATTGCCTCTGGTGATGTGACTAGTAAAATGTTGCTGGCATCGAGGTCAAAGTAATTGGTGCCTGTATGCTCCTCTAGAATGTTGATTGTTTCCTGCCTTACATTTAGGACCTTCATTTACTTTGATTTTCTTTTTGTGTACAGTTTAAGAAAGTGGTCTAGTTTCATTCTTCTACGTGTTGCTTCCCAGTTTTCTCAGCACTTTGTTGAAGAGACTGTCTTTATTCCCTTGGATATTCTTCCATGCTTTGTTGAAGATTAGTTGACCATATAGTTGTGGGTCCACTTCTGGGTTTTTTATTCTGTTCCATTGATCTTTGTGTCTATTCTTGTGCCAGCACCATAATCTATCGATCACTACACCTTTACAATATAATTTGAAGTCCGGGATTGTGATTCCTCCAGCTTTCCTCTACTTTTCAAGACTGCTTTGGCTATCGGGGTCTTTTGTAGTTCCATATTCTTTTTAGGATTCTGTGTTCTGTCTCTGTGAAAAATGCTGGCAGTATTTTAATAGGGATTGCATTAAAAGTATAAATGGTTTTGGGTAGTATATACACTTCAATAATACCTGTGTTCTTCCAATCTATGAGCATGAAATATTTTTTCCATATCTTTATTTTTTCCATCTTTTTTTGTCCTCTTCAATTTCTTTCATCAGTGTTCTATTCTTTCCCAAGTACAGATCTCTTACCTCTTTGGTGAAGTTTATTTCTAAGTATCTTATTGATTTTGGTTTAATTGTAAATGGGACTAATTCTTTGAATTCCCTTTTTGCTGCTTCATTTTTGGTGTGTACAAATGCAACAGACATATGTTGAATTCCTATCCTGCAACTTGGCTGACTTCATGCATCAGTTCTAGTAACTTTTTCGTGGAGTCTTTCACGTTTTATACATAGAGTATCATGTCTGCAAATAGTCAAAGTGTGAAGTCTTTCTTGCTGAATTGGATGCCTTTTATTTACCTTTGTTGTCTCACTGCTGAGGTTAGTACTTCCAGTACTATGTAAAATAACAATGGTGACACAGGGCATCCATGTCTTGTTTTTGACTGTGGAAGAAAAGCTCTCAGTTTCTCCCCATTGAGGATGATATTAGCTGTGTTTTTTATATATGGCTTTTATGATGTTGAGGTATGTACCATCTATCCCTCATTTTTTGAGGATTTTCATCCAAAATGGATGTGGTACTTTTTCAAATGCTTTTTTCTGCATCTATAGAGAGAATCCTATGGTTCTTATCCTATATTTTATTAATGTGATATATCACATTGATCGATTTGCAAATATTAAACCACTCCTGCAGCTCAGGAATGAATCCCACTCTATCCTGGTGAATACTTCTGTCAATGTACCCTTAGATTTGATTTGCTAGTATCTTGTTGATAATTTTTGCATCCAGGTTCATCCAGGATATTGGCCTATAATTCTCTTTTTTAGTGGGGTCTTTGTCTGGTTTTGAAATCAAAATAATGACGGCCGCATAGAATGAGTTTCTAAGTTTTCCTTCCATTTCTATTATTTGGACCAGTTTGAGAAAAACAGGTATTAATTGTTTTTTAAATGTTTCATAGAGTTCCCCTGGGACACCATCTCTCCCTGAACTTTTGTTTGTTAAGAGATTTTTGATTATTGATTCAATTTCAGTGGTTATTGGTCTGTTCAAATTTTTCTATTTTTCCAGTTTTAGTTTTGGTAGTCTATATGTTTTTTGGAATTTTTTCCACTTCTTTCATGTTGTCCAATTTGTTGGCATGTAATTTTTCACAATATTGTCTTATAATTGTTCAAATTTCTGCAGTGTTGGTTCTGTGATCTCTCCACTCTCATTCATGATTTTATTTATATGGGTTCCTTTCTCTGTTCTTTTTGAAAAGTCTGGCTAGAGATTTATCAATTTTATTCATTCTTTTAAAGAATCAGCTCCTTGTTTCATTGATCTGTTCTACTGAATTTTTGTTTCTATATCATTTATTTGTGCTCTAATTTTTATTTTTTCCCTTTTGCTGGTTTTAGGCTTCATATGTTCATTTTGTAGCTTCTTCATGTTTAAAGTTAGATTGCTTAAGATTTTTCTTGCTTCTTGAGGTAGACCTGTATTGCTATACATTTTCCTCCTCAAACCACTTTTCCTGCATCCTACAATTTTTCATTTTTTCCATGTATTTTTTTAAATTTCTTTAATTTCCTGATTAACCCATTCATTTTTTTAATTTTATTTTTGAGAGACAGAGAAACAGAGATCGAGAGAGAGAGAGAGAGACGGTGAGCAGGGGAGGATCAGAGAGAGAGGGAGACAGAACCTGAAGCAGCCTGCAGGCTCTGCGCTGTCAGCACAGAGCCTGACATGGTGGTCAAACTCACAAACTGTGAGATCATGAACTGTGCCAAAGTTGGATGCTTAACCAACTGAGCCACTGAGGTACCCCACCCATTCATTATTTAAATGATCTTTAATGTACCTGCATTTGTGGTCTTTCCAAATTTTTCTTGTGGTTGGCATCAAGTTTAAGAGCATTGTAGTCAGAACAGGTTCATGGTGTGATCTCAACCCGTATTTATTGAGACCTGATTTGTGACCTACTATGTGATTATAGAGAATATCCCATGTGCACTCCAGAAGAATGTGTATTCTACTGCTTTAGGATAAATGTTCTGAATATATCTGTTAAGTCCATCTGGTCCAGTGTGTCATCCAAACCAATAGTCTCCTTGTTGATGTTCTGCTTAGGTATTCTATCCATTGCTGTAAGTGGGGTGTTGAAATCCATTACTATTACGGTATTATCAATGAGTTTCTTTGTTATTAATTGCTTCATGTATTTGGGTGCCTCCAAATTGGGGAAACAAATACTTACAATTGTTACATCTGTTGGATAAACCCTTTTATTATAATACCGTGTCCTTCTCACCTCTTCTTACAATCTTTGTTTTAAAATCTAGTTTATCTGATAGAGGCATGATTACTTTGGCTTTCTTTTGACATCCATCACTAGGATAAATGGTTCTCTAACCCCTCGATTTCAATCTGGAGGGGTCTTTGGATCTAAAGTAAGTCTCTTTTAGGCAGGATATGACAATGGAAAAAAAACACAAGACCCATGTCTTTTAATTGGAGCATTTACTTTGGTTACCTTCAGAATGATTATTGACATTTATGATTTAATGCCATTGTTTTACCTCCAGAAATTCTGGAGATTTTCTGTGTTCCTTTCCACTCTTTGTTGTCTTTGGTCTGTCTTCCCCAAGAAGAGTACCCTTTAAAATTCTTGCAGGTGTAGTTTAGTGGCCATGAACTCCTTTAGTTTTTGTTTGTCTGGGAAACTATCTCTCCTATTCTGTATGACAGACTTGCTGTATTGTTGGCTGCATATTAATCCCCTCAGTACACTGAATATATTATACCAGTCACTTCTGGCTTGCCAAGTTTCTGTGAAGATATCTGCTGTTAACCTTACTCATGCTTATTATTTTTTTTTAATTCTATGTGTATTTTCAGTGAAAAAGTCAATATTTACTTTTTTTTTTTTTTTAATTCCTTACGCTTAGGTTTTCTATACTCTTATTTTGGTCTCTAGACATTTCCATGACTGAATTGCCTCACAGTTGTGTTTTGTTGTGTTTGTATTCTTTTTTTGGTATCTTCTAAAGTTTTTGCTTCATGTAGATTGCTACCATATTTCTTGATGTACAAATGTCCACAATTGTTTTAAATGTAATTTTTTTTTTCTTCCGGAGTAGATTCCTTAATGCCCCTTACCCATTTAGCCCATCCTCCTTCTGCAACCCCTCCAGTAACACCTGTTTGTTCTCCCTATTTAAGAATCTCTTATGTTTTGTCCCCCTCCCTGATTTTATATTTTTGCTTCCCTTCCCCTATATTCATCTGTTCTGTATCTTAAAGTCCTCATATGAGTGAAGTCATGATTTTTGTCTTTCTCTAACTTTGCTTAGTGTAATACCCTCCAATTCCACCCACATACTTGCAAATGGCAAGATTTAATTCTTTGTGATTGCCCAGTAATACTCCATTGTAATTATATACCACATCTTCTGTATCTATTCATCCATCGATGAATATTTGGGCTCTTTGCATACTTTGGCCATTGTTGATAGTGCTGCTATAAACATTGGGGTGCATGTGTCCCTTCTAAACAGCATACCTGTATCCCTTGGATAAATACCTGGTAGTGCCATTTCTGGGTCATAGGGTAGTTCTTTTTTTTTGAGGAACCTCCATACTGTTTTCCAGAGTGGCTGCACCAGTTTGTATTCCCACCAACAATGCAAAAGAGTTCTTCCTTCTCAACATCCTCACAACATCTGTTGTTGCCTGAGTTATTAATGTTAGCCAGTCTAACAGGTGTGAGGTGGTATTTCATTGTGGTTTTGATTTGTGTTTTTCTGATGATGAGTGATGTTGAGCATTTTTTCATGTTTCGGTTGGCCATCTGGATGTCTTCTTTGGAGAAGTGTCTATTCATGTCTTTTGTCCATTTCTTCACTGGATTATTTGGTTTTTGGGTGTTGAGTTTGAGAAGTTCTTTATAGATTTTGGATACTAACCCTTTATCTGATATGTTACTTGCAAATATCTTCTCCCATCCTGTTGGTTGTCTTTTAAGTTTGCTGATTGTTTCCTTCACTGTTCAGAGCTTTTTATTTTGATGAGGTCCCGGTAGTTCATTTTTCCTTTTGTTTCCCTTGCCTCTGGAGACGTGTTGAGTAAGAAGTTGCTGCAGCCAACATCAAAGAGGTTTTTGCCTGCTTCCTCCTGGAAGGAGTTTGATGGCCTCCTGTCTTATATTGAGGTCTTTTGGCCATAAACCTTGCCTTCCTATCTTGTACTTTTTTCTTTGATATGTTTGCTCATTTATCTTTATTCTTTCTGAAACTCACTTTCAGCATATAGTTGGCTTTTTCTCTGTATTCCAAATCAAAAGCATGTGTTAGTATGTTAGATGAGCCCTAGTTAATGATTTTAAATATTTGAGAAATATAGTTTTAAGAACATTTAAGAGAATAAAGGTGTTGAGTAATGAAAAAGAATAATTGGTTAGTCTTTGGAGAATCAAATACTGCCAATGTAGCAAAAGGAGTTTAAGTAAGAATCCAACAGAATGATCCTCATCTAGTGCTTACTAGCCAAGTACTTGGTCATTTAATTGTATCCTAAAATACTCATCTCTAAATGAATAGTATTTACATTCATCATGAAAAGGCTTCACTAAGATGGCAGTATAATAGTTGGCGCACAGT
Organism: Lynx canadensis; assembly: GCF_007474595.2. Taxonomy (NCBI): domain Eukaryota; kingdom Metazoa; phylum Chordata; class Mammalia; order Carnivora; family Felidae; genus Lynx; species Lynx canadensis. The sequence goes on along the minus strand of NC_044303.2, from coordinate 154,611,863 downwards.
ACATTTCTAGTAAGCATAATAGTAAAATATAGAAATCTGTATTTATCATTTACCATAATGAATGAAAATTACACAATCTAATCACATTGAATTCAACATTTTTGTAATGCTTTGCTATCTATCAAAATTGACAAAATGTAAGAGACAAAGAAATTATTAAAAATACGTATGAATTTATTAATAACACATAATTTTTAAATATATAAGGAAAATTCATGAGGAAACCCACATCACCTAAGATTAACAGACTTCTTTCAGTCTTTGGTAGCCCAGAAAGATATGAATATAGAAATACATAGGTTGAGGGCTGCCTGGATGGCTCAGTTGGTTAAGCATCCAACTTTGGCTCAGGTCATGATCTCTCAGTTCCTGGGTTTGAGCCCCATGTTGGGCTCTGTACTGATAGCTCAGATCCGGGAGACTGCTTCACTTTCTTTGTCTCCCTGTCTCTCTGAACCGCCCCCCCCCCCCGCCCCACTCTCACTCTGTCTCTCTCCCTCGGTCTGAAAAATAAATCCACATTAAAAAAAAATTTATAAAAAAAGGAAATACATAGTTTGAGACTTCAAACTAACCGATAACAAAAAAATTATCTCTTCAATCTACAAATGCCTTTTTTATCATATGTACATATATAACAAAATACATACTAAAATATGAAGAGGGATGCGTCAGTGGCTCAGTCAGTTAAGCATTTGACTTCAGCTCAGGTCATGATCTCGCTGTTTCCAAGTTCAAGCCCTGCATTGGGCTCTGTACTGACAGCTTAGAGCCTGGAGTCTGCTTCAGATTTTGGGCCCTCTCTCTCTGTCCCTCCCCCACTTGTGCATGTGTGCATGCACTCTCTCTCTGTCAAAAAAAAAAAAAAAAAACCCAAAACCCCACAACATTCAATCACTTAAAAAAATAAAAAATAAGTAAAATAATATATGAGAAAAACCCTCAAGAAATTCTAGAAATGAGGTCCTATTTTAATAATGAAATTTCCAATAAACCAAAACATCTGAACAACCTATCCATCACTGTAGAAGTTATCTCCTAGTAATCTTTAAGCCCATGGCTAAGTCACTGAAACATTTTCCTGAGCATCATAGACACTGGAAAGTATTCAGTTAAATACAAAGTAAGGAACCAATTCATAATATGAAAGAGCCAAAATAAATGAACATAACTCTATTCTACATATGAGAAAACTGGTAGTGGATTCTATGGAAAACAAAGTTTAAAGAGAAAAAAAACTGTCACACTAAAGAAAATAATCACTAAATCTGTTTTTTTTGTTGTTGTTGTTGTTTGTAAAACCAAGCAATGAAAATGAATATAAACCAATGAAATTTTTTTTTATCAGAAGCAAATGAGATATACAACAAAAACAATAAAAAGCTAAAAAAAATAATCATATAGTAGATTTATGGTATTAAAATAGCATATTAGCAGTAAGTCTCCGCTAACAAGTTAGAACCTTCTGAAGGAAGTAAATATAAAAAATAAAACCCCCAAAAATGATTTCAAGAGATGAATACTCAAACTTCAAAAATTTACAGTCTAACCTAAAAAGGTGTTATAGAGTACACAAAGACCTGTGATGTTAATAGCAAAGATGTTTTTAAAAAATTCTTTTATTATTTATTTATCTTTGCGAGAAAGAGAGAGAGAGAGATTGTGAGCAGGGGAGGGGCAGAGAGAGACAGAGTCACAGAAACTGAACCAGGCTCCAGGCTCTGAGCTGTCAGCACAGAGCCGGATGCAGGGCTAGACTCCAGGAACCATGAGATTATGACCTGAGCTGAAGTCAGACACTCAACCAACTGAGCCACTCAGGTGCCCCGCGAAGATGCTTTTGATAGGCAGTGAAATAAATAGCTGATTTCAGGATCGGGAGACTACTACTTCAGCATTGATCATGTAGGTAGAAAATAAACTATCCAAAATAATTAAATATGTAACGTGTATATTTGCATACATTTCATAAATGTATACATTTATGTATTGTATATTTGTCACATAGAAATATTGATTTTTTTCAATGTTACAATGCCACATCTGTTTTGTATCTTAAAGTCCTCATATGAGTGAAGCCACATGAACATAGGGGAAGGGGAGCAAAAATAACATAAAAACAGGAATGGGGACAAAACGTAAGAGACTTTTAAATATGGAGAACAGAGCATTACTGGAGGGGTTGTTGGAGGGGGGATGGGCTAAATGGGTAAGGGGCATTAAAGAATCTACTCCTGAAGTCATCATTACACTATATGCTAACTTGAATGTAAATTTTAAAAAAATAAAGAAAAAAACCCAACAGTTTACCATGCAATCTCTCTCAACAGACTTAACTGTTTAATAATTCTAAAGCTCTTGGAGGAAACCTGGAGCATTCTTTTCTATTCAGAACAGCCAAAATTAAGGTATTCAAATCACACACATTCAAAAGCATTTCCCCTAAATGTTTGGTATATCTATTTCCCATATTAGGAAGTAGATTCTCAGCACAAGAGAGAGAACTAGTGCCAATTATCTTTTAGGTGATCAGAGACAGTATCATAAATATCTAATCAATAAATAAATTTTCTAAATGGCCAAAATCCCACATTCCATTTCTTCGGAAATTCATTGTATAGGTCAAAGCTCACTAGGGACTGAAAAATCCCATTTAGCTGATAATGTTTAATCAAATAAACTTCCCAAGTATGGTGCAGCCCAATTTTCCTCCAACCTATGCCCAAATGCATACTTCAAGTTCTAAATATTTGATTTTCTAGTGTGTCTAAGCCTGCATCTTCCAAGTATTTTACTCAAATACAAATTCCAAATAAACTCAAAGTGTAGTAAGACAACACTTTTAGAGTATGTTAACCAGTATGTGATCATGCTGTGAATAAGAAATTAGCCCTTCCAAGAAGGGCTAACGAATTACCCAGTAAGACCTTACCAAGGATTAATACCTCAACTGACCTACAGAGGACACCTGGAGTGACCACCTTCGTAGAAATTCAGGAATGAAAATGACCAAAGCAGATCATGGAAACGTTTGAATATTTTAACAGACTATTGGAGACCCCGAAATCATTAAATAAGCATTCCTATAAAATATCTTTTACCTAAAATTGTCTCAAGTGCGCTGACCAAGTGTCCATTTTTCAGGTTTTTAATTTCTCCTTTAGAATCCATAAAATAACATAGTTTAATTTTCTTAGATTTTATTAACTATTGCATTTACTCAAGGCTATCTTTTTAAGAATTAAGCTATCAATATACATTAATCAATTGAGTCATTTTTTTTTTACTATTTTAAGAAAAAAGTTGATTTCAATAAGGCTAATTAGCAAATCCAAGTAGGAATAATAATCACTTGAATAGATTTTCATTCTCAGATGTGTACGTTTATAGTTAATACAAATTACTAAATCGATGTAGCAAAATGTCTTTAAAAATTGACTGTACTACTATTAGTAACTAATGTTTACTCATCCAAGCACTTCTATACTTGTATTCTAAAAATGCTACCCGATTATGGTGTTCTTTTAAATTCCCCAGATAATTCTGTGAACAGAGTTAGTGTTTAATACAAGCTGATTAAATTCAAGTAGATGAAATTTAGACTAAGTTTTGAGGGTGTACAATCTCAATATTTGAAGACACTTGGCTATTTTAATTTTCATGCTAATGAAGTATGTTATACAAGAGATGTATCAAAATTAAAAGTCAACCATATTTCACTTAAGCATAACATCTCAGTGAATAGTAATGTTATTTGGAGTATGTATCTAATCGTAATAATGGTAGCCAACACTCACTTTTGGGGGTATTAAGTGTCATACTGGGATTAAAACTGAATATGGCCCTAACTGATGATTTCCTTTTAACTAATACCTATAAATATAGATATAATTATCCATCAATAGGACTAACACTTGTTTCTGATTTTCCAATCCCTAGGCTAGATGTTTTACCTATCATTTTATTTCAGCGTACATTCAAATAAAGATGCTTATTTATAAAATTCGCTAGTACCATTACCAAAATCAAAGGCATACTGACACTTAACATTCCTAGTGTGTAATATTGTTTTCTTAATCTGAGTGCGGCAAATTCCATAACCAGCAGGTCACAGTTTCAGTTTTGCAGCTTTTGGGTTCTTAGCATCTGTATCTTCTGATAGGCTATAAACTTCATGAGGGCATTGATTATGTATGGTTTTGCTCATGACTGTAGCCCTAACGTTTTACCTCATCATTTAGAAGATAGCAGGAACCCAATATTGATTTAATAAATAAAATCAGGTAATATGAATAGCTATTATGTGCTCTGACAAATTAGAGCATTAATTTTATTTAAAGCACATTATAGTTTCTCATGTAAATGTTCTTTAATAATCATCCTAAGCTTTCTGTTATAAAGCAGAAAAACAAAAAGAGAAAGTAAAAAACTAAGCATTATTTGAAAACAAAGTTCATTATACAGTAACTGAAATGTAGTAAGTGCATTTCATCTCTAGTCATTGTTTTCACGGTTTTCAACACATTACTCATTTAAGCTATACAATGTCCTTTGAAATACATACCATTGTTAATCCTATTTTGCCGATGTCTAAGTCTTAAGGAAGTTACTTTCCAAAAATCATCTAGTTACGAAGCAGTGAAACCAAGAATCAAACTCATGATATCTAATTTTAATCCTGGATTAACCTCTATGATTTACATTCACTTTTCCTTATTTTCATGCAAGAATATAAAATATATGACCATATATGCTTGCCATTCATTTGATTAAATGTTTTAGAAGGCATCGTGGTTTTTCTTAAAGATAAAACATCAATGTTTAACTAATGGTATATATACACACACATTTTTTTTTTATTTATGCTATGATTAAAGACCTTAGGAAGTCAATGTAAGTTTCCAGACAACTACTAGGTTCATTGTTCAGCTGAGCTTCTTGATGTACCCATCATTTTTACATGCATTTTAAAAAGCTGATTCCATGATGTAACATACCTCGGAACCAAAGGCTTAGCATTTCTGGTTTGATACAGGCAAGTACTTACTGTATTTTCTATAGGAATATAATTCATTTTTCGGGGCCCCTGGGTGGCTCAGTCGGTTAAGTGGCCAACTTCGGCTCAGGTCACGATCTCATAGTCCGTGAGTTCGAGCCCCGCATCGGGCTCTGTACTGACTGCTCAGAGCCTGGAGCCTGTTTCAGATTCTGTGTCTCCCTCTCTCTCTGACCCTCCCCCGTTCATGCTCTGTCTCTCTCTGTCTCAAAAATAAATAAACGTTAAAATAAAATTAAATATATATATATATATAATTCATTTTTCTTTGATGTTCATATACTGCATTATTTCATAGACTATCTTTGTCAAGTGCCCTAATACCCTGCGCAGTGTACAAAACAATGGATACCATTCTGGTTCATATAAAGACATTAAGCTTTGAGATCAATTTTGTTATTATTCTTCCCTGACAACATAGTACCACTTTGCTTTCACTCCATTACAGGCATCACTTATAATCAAGAAATACTTGACAGGTACACTGTAATCATGAATTAATTGTCTGGATTTGTATCATTCATTATTTTTGGATTTGGAGAACCTCAGTAAGTGGTGGGTGAACAGCAGTATCTCTAGTTCCAAGGCTTATTTACGTGTGTTCGAATCTTCTCATCAGTGTTGTCACCATTGAGTGCCCTATCTCATTCTTACACATTTTCTCATATCCACATTATGAAAGTTGATGTAATTCCTCCAAGACCAAAGGGATAAAAATGAGTGTGTGTGAATAACACAGAATTCATCTCCTTACTGCACGATTTCTTGGAATAGGAGTATATATCATACCAATTTATGCATCATCTGATAACTTATAATACAGCCTTATTTCTAATCAAATTTCATTTATTGTGCCAGTGCCCTTCCATGCCTTTTTGTAATACTCAGGCTTCTTTTCTCAGATGTCCAAGCCTTAAGTTAGTATAGCTGTATTAACTAACCACCACCTCAAGTAACAACACTTTTGCTTCCTTTTCTCAAAAACTCAAGCCCTTTCTCTAAACATAGCCCATTATTCACTGTGGTTTATTCCACATGTACCTTATTGATTTCCTTTTTATTGCCTCATATCCAATTCCCACTGTAGCTCTTCTTTACCTACCTACTAACTATAGTTTCATGTCATTCTCTGCATTCTCACTATTACTGACCCTGTGTTCAAGTTTTTGTCTCACAAAGTCACCTAACCAGTCCTTTTATCTTGAATCTATTCTTAAATGATTGCCATAGTGGTCAAAGACGAAACTGATCATGCTTGTGATTATAAATGCCTTCCCTGACTTAAGGACAAATTTCAAACCCCAAGTTTAACATACAATATTCTTGGCTGCAATATTCTTGGCCTAATTTCCCACCCTTCCTCATATTAGAGGCTGTGTTCTAGCTGCAGCCATCAACCTGTCATTTACTTGCAAGCCTTCTTACATACCCCTCTACCTGACATTCACGTTTCTGCCACTTCCACATATGCTGCTGGCTTCTAATCAGTCTAAATTCTTTGTGAACATCTTTTGCACTTCAAAGTACCTCTAACACTCAGTCTGTCAAGATAGGCTTCCTGTGAATGCACTCTGTACACACTTTTATTGTGACACAGCATTCTACTTTAACAGTTGCCTGTGTCTTTGGCTAGGCCATTAGCTTTAATTTTAGGCAGTCTTTAAGAGACACCACGATGATCCCCTCCTCCTGGTGTGCATACCTCATTGATCCTCTCCCCTGAGAGTATTGGACCTATCCCCTCACTTCTAACCAAAGATAATAGAAGAAGTAATGAGACATGAGTTTATATTAGGTTCTAAAAAGACTGTGGCTTCCGTCTTGGGGTCACTCTGTCTTGTTTTTACAGTCTGAAGGCAACTGTCATGTTGTGAGCTGCCTTGTGGAGAGGCCCATGTAGCAAAGAACCGAGGCAATTCCGTGGTCAATAGCCACCAACAAAGTGGACTTTGAGCATAGCCACATGAGTTCAGAAAAAGACAAGGTTGGGGCACCTGGGTGGCTTAGTCGGTCGGATGACCGACTTCGGCTCTGGTCATGATCTAACTGCTCGTGAGTTCGAGCCCCGTGTAGGGCTCTGTGCTGACAGTCCAGAGCCTGGAGCCTGCTTCAGATTCTGTGTCTCCCTCTCTCTCTGCCCCTCCTCAGCTCACACTCTGTCTCTCTCTCCTTCAAAAATAAATAAACATAAAAAAAAAAGACAACAAGGCTTTAGGTCAGACTCTAACCCTTCTGGCAGCTTAAAAACAACTTCAAGGACCTCCTTGTCCAGAGAAACCCAGCTAAGCTCTTCCTGGATTTCTGATCCACACAAACTATGAGGTAATAAGTATTTGTTATTTTCAACTGTTAAGAACATGAGTTAAGCTACAACTTAAGTTAGAAAATTTTTAAGTCAATTAATACTATTTAAATGTTTACTCCGAACCCCTACCAATAAATTTGAGGTATTCAAACTTCAAACATCTGAAAAAATAGTTTCTAACCTTGTTCATTCCAAGTATTTTTTCCACCCAAAGAGGACACAAAGTCTTCCAATATTGCAAATGTATCGTAAATCAACATTTGACTATGTATATCCAGGGGCAGACATGAAATTTCACAAAGATAAAATTAGCAAAATGCTCCGAAGCTTTTTCTCTAGGATCACATTTTTTAATTCAGTTGTATAGTGGCATAATGTAAGGCATAAGTTTTATTTTAGGGTTTAAAAATCAAATGACTCTCATGTAGGTGGCACAGTGTCTACATATAAGAAGGATGCCCTATTTCCCTAGGCATTAATTTGACTTCTTAAGCTGAGAAAACCCATCTTTTTCCTAGAAAGAACCCCACCAATTATCCTTTTATTATATTTTCATAATAACAAATATTGCCTCGTGCAAGATTTCCCCATTAGTGTTTTATATTTAAGTGCACACAGTCTGTTTAATCCTTCAACTTTATCATACTTCACTGATTAATCTAGTTTAAATACCATAAAAGTCCATAACCATTGCTATAAAAACTTATGCTTGCTTATTAAACTAGCTACTTTGCCACTGTCAAATGCAAGCAATAAAATTGTGCATAAATATAATGGAGCAAACATTTTTGCAAATGCTAAATAGATTTTATCTTGTGCATATGAATGCCTTCAATTTAATTCAAACTTACATGATGAGCAACTAAAATATATTCTGTATAAATGTACTTTAATATTTAAACTGTGCCTCTGGCTATCTAGTATGGATGCCTCTTCACTGAATAGTCCTTGACATGATATATGTATTTGTATTTTTAAGGCACACACAAGACTCTTCTTAACCTGTTCAAGATCTTCCTAGTGAGAAAAGACTTCAACCAGAAAAGTCTGGACAAGTAAAATGTACCCGATTTGTGTTACACAACTTAATTATCTGTTATTTGAGTCTTAAATAATCATGGTTGGTACCCTCAAATAGATTTTGGTGGAGGGGGAAGGCTTAAAATGAAGATGGGATAGAAAAATACTCTAATTTTGTCACTCTGTAATACCACCTTGATCTTAATTGCTTTCCAATTATATCCTGGAGTTGTCAAAAGCTTTATTACTATCAGAAGAGCTTTAGCGATTTTCCCAAAACTTTTATTTATGCCATGTTGTCAATAGAGCTTTGAACATAGCACTTCAGGAAAAGTCATGTAACTGAAGGATTGACTAAGATCTCCAAGTCCACCCAAGGATATGCTCTTATAAATAACAGTAATGGGTTCCATCATTAGCTCAGACTGGGGCTTGCTCATCACCATAATGACAGATGGCTTTAAAAAATGTCCAGCACTGGATTGAGATGAATGGGCTGTGTGGCTTCTTACTCAGCAGTACTGGAGCTGTATATGTATATTTTTTTTCTTTTCTTGGTTTATCACTGCATACTTTTCACACCCATAAGGGAGATTAGTGTTCTCCGGCAAATGGAAATTGTTAATACACATCCATCAATAGAGAACAGAATGAACAGAGATAAACACAAAAAAGAATATATTCCATTTTTCATCAAATTCAGAGAGAAAATGATCTATTTTTCATTCAATCAATGGATAGCTAAAAATATCCTGGACTTACTATTCCTCCTTGTGTCTAAACACAATTCATAAGTCTTAATTCATTAGACTAATGTGTTTATAAGGCAGTTGAAATGTCAAAGCTCTGCTGGATTTAGTATAAACTTAAATTCCATTACCTGGCAGGCATTAATTGCTTATGGAGCATAGGGATTCTTCCCAAGGGTCTTATATGTTTCCTTTTGTCATTTTGCTAACTATTCTGTCTAGACGAACTTAAAGCCCTTAATCCACCATTGGGATCAATAAACTGCACAATAATTCAGTCCTAATAATTAGCTTTCACTTAAACACAAATGGTCATTTCATTGTGAACTGCAGTACAAAATGATAATGAAATAATTAAAAAGACAGATGAAAGAGTGACTTAATAGGGAAGAGGCCTTACTGTTCAATTAGAGGCATTACCATTCAACCTTTTTATTACTGCCACAACCTTTCAATTTTTAAAAAAAATAATACTTCAAGCTCTGCTCATTTAACCCATGGCAGTATCACTATTATATGCAGTCTTATGGTGGGAGCCTTATGCCTCAGACTGCCGTGAAGCAGTTGTCTTTCTGAAATCATTAAAATGGTGTCTATTTCATTCAAAGGTCTATCAATTGTATATAAATCATACTACCATAGTGTCCTGATTTCTCCTATTAGGGATTTTTTCAAGCCTTCCCAATTTCTTTTTAAACAGGATTAGCTCTGCCTAGTTCCTTTGAAACAGCCCTCAAATTGCGTAGAGCGGTTTTAAGGTACTTTATGTTCTGAAATAAATTGTAAAGGCATCTCATCCACCCCACCCCACCCCACCCCCGGCAATTTCCTAAGACAGTCCACAGTACAAAAAATTCTTCCTATTTGCTCAAATGCCAAGTTAGTTCTAACTCCACAAAAAGGTACCAAACTTCATTAACCTTTTAATGCATTCTCACAGATGTAGGGTGATAGATACATTTGAATCTTTATGATCAAAGCACTAGCCTAATAGCAAAATCTTTCACTTTACCTTTGCCATGTCCTGTTTTCATTTTAATTTCTGCTCTATCCTCACAAGGATATGGACATGCTGTTCTTCTACTTTGCCAGGAGCTGGAGACATTCATAATCAATTACAGCAAAACTTGCTACTGTTCTTGCTATAGGTACAGGAGATAGGGCCCTTGGGCTTCCCCAGCCTCTTTGAAAGTAAGGTAAAAATCTCCAGGAAAAGTCTCAGCCCATTAATCGTGATCAAACTTGTAAAGACATACCACAAAATGGACATCCCAAATGAGACATAGCTGTATTTTCCCACATACTACGGCGATAGGTCTTCAACTTAGAAAAACACACATACTGTCAGTATTAAAAAGAAGCTTGTGACCATAATCTTCACATATAGTCATAATATCTGGTACAAAGTAGGAATAGGGTCTCAAATACTTGGTTAATGACTAAGTGAAAAAAAGCTACAATCTGAATTGCCCAGCTGTTACCCAAAGTCAAAACCAAACCAACAAACCTACCAACAAATGAGACTCAACGTATGTAAGATCATCTTCCTCAAGTTTGACACAGCAGACTCCCCTGGTAAAAACTTAACCTGAACAAACAACAGAAGGGTACATACATACACATCTTACCCACATACTTTTTTTGTAATTATTATGCAGTAGAGCTCCCACCACACTCAGTCTGTGATGTATATATAGCCTATGTGATTTTTTTTTTACCTGAATTATTCTGAATTTTGAAATATATCCATTGGCAAGAGTTTTAGATATGCAGTATTAATTGGAAGCTATAATGAAATATAGCCTGTACTTAAACACAGATCAGACAAAATTAACCTTTAAAGTTTAGCCTGTTAGTACCCAAAACAAAGGAGACCAAAAAAATGCAGCAGTGCATGGTCCATAAACCTGGTACTACACAGAGTCCAAGTTTCTTTCAACGAAGAGTTATACTTAGTTCTTAGGTACACTAAGCATCTGAGAAGTGTTCTCGGGAATGAGCCACAATTCACCTAACTTTAACAAGCTGCTAACAGTAGTGAAATCTTCATGGACCATATTAGAAAAGGAGAATTAAGGATTAGCAGCTCGTTCATTTTGCCAGTGTTTCCAAAATTCCTTCTTAAGAATCAGAAACACTGTTTTAAGGTTTCTGTTCCTGGGGCGCCTGGGTGGCTCAGTTGGTTGAGCGTCCGACTTCAGCTCAGGTCATGATCTCATGCTCCGTGAGTTCAAGCCCCATGTCAGGCTCTGTGCTGACAGCTCAGAGCCTGGAGCCCACTTCAGATTCTGTATCTCCCCCTCTCTCTGCCCCTCCCCTGCTCATGCTCTGTCTCTATCTCAAAAATTTAAAAAAAAATAAAAATAAATAAATAAAAAGGTTTCTGTTCCCATCCCTTTAACTCCTGAGTCACTATAGCAGGAAAGGGGCTCAGTAATTCAATCAATAGTTGGTACACAGATGAAATTGTCTTCAGACTACAGAATGATATTTTGTCCAGTTCACTTAGTTTGATAGAAATTCAAAGTCACGTATTTCCTTCATGTTGATGCAAAGCACACAGTGTTCTCTCAGAAGATGTTCCTTTTTGTGGACAACTACATGGAAGAAAATTTATAAATAACTAGTATTTTCTAAGTGAGTAAGTGAATACTATTGTTCATCATTTAGTGTTTTAGGAGTTTAGTTTCTCACAACCAAACTTGAGTTACAATGCAAAAAGTTACTGATTTTTCCAAATGGATTTCTGGAAGTATTAAGGGGAGAATCTAACTCTGGATTATTGTAAATCGATTACGATTTTCCTGACTTGCCCATTTCCACCCCAATTAGCTAGCTGCCCTCGTTTTAAAATAGTAATTTTACTTTTTAAAATTTTATTAAGTTTCTTATGTTAGCATTATATGAACATGGCATATGATTTTTACAGTATTAACATTGACTCTGGTTACATCAACTACACTGAACATTGAAATGGTCCACATAATCATGAAGGCTAACTTAAGACAGAGACCCAGCAGTAATTGTTGATACCAATTTCTATGTGTGACAGTTTCTCTGATTCTAAAAAAAAAAAAAAAATTTCTCAAGCAAAAGTAAGGTCAATACCAGAGATTTATGTTCAAACATTAGAAATATTGGTTTCAAATTTATTTCCTTCTCAACATTTTTCATTTTCATAATTCATTTTATGAAATAATCTTGATTTCCAGTTGGCCTTTAACCTTGAGTTTAACCCATCAGTAAGGAGTTTTTATACCTTGTTCTTTTTACCCAATTAGGTCATTCTCACTTTGCATGTACTCTTACAGTCTGAGATTAAAGACAGAAAGAATGGACAAGCACTGAGACTCTGTATTTCAGTACTTCATGATTTTCTTTGATTTCAAGTATCATTTTGCAGCCACTCCATTTTTCGTGAAGTGAGCTCAGAAGTTCCATTCTCTGAAGCCTTCCTTCATCTTATCTACACCCTGACCTTGACAGAATAATCCCACTCCTCTTCTACGCCAATAATGACTGATTTTTTCCCCCTTATTTCTTGGCTCATTCAATCTCATTATTTAACTGTCCAGGCTGGAATTCTTGTAATTTTACGTTTTTCTTTCAAAATTCTTACTCTTCACCTTCCACAACTGTCCTGGGTCTGTCATTTCTGCTTTTTCCAAATACTCTGATTTTGTAAGCTTCTTCCCACAACCACTTTCTCTCAGTCCTTAAGTAGACTCCATGCCTCCATTTTCACCTTGTACAGGCCTTCCCCCACTCTTAAACCAGGTTATTTCTAAAAATCAATTTCTGATCATGGGTAAGTCAAAAAATTTTTACCAAGATACAGGACATATCCCACAATCTGGCAGCATTTATCATTCTTATTTTCACTCTTCCTGTTCAACACAATTTATAGTCTGTACTCTGACTACAATGTTCTGTAATTCCCTAAAAATTTGTAATACTTTACATCATTCCTGGTTGCTCACTGCCTTTCTCCCCACAGGGAGATTATAACACCTGCTTATTCTTAAAAGACCTAGTTCTCTTATGAAGTATGTAGTACTCTTAAATATTGATGCCTACCTCATCAATTTTAGGCTTGGCCTCCAATATGTGACCTACTTTGGTAACACATGTGGAAGTGTTACACATCCCACATTTAAAGAGAAGTTGTGACTGTGATCGCTCACAGTGGTTTGGCTCATCTTCTTGCTCTTTCTTTTTGCAGGAGAGTGCAAATGTCTCACACTGGGCTGCTTCTTTAACCCAACCCCTGAGTGATCAAGTAGGAGAGCAGAGCGCACCAAGCCGACATCTCACCCATCCTTTGTTTGCACTTTCTCTTCACTCTAAGTATTTCTTTTCTTTTCTCTTATAGCTATTTTTTAATATGAAATTTTCAAATTGGTTTCCATACAACATACTTCAAGCACTACTGAAAATTCTTTGTGATATTTTCCTTCAAGTCAAAATTCACAGCTTTTCCAACACCAATCACATTGTATATTAGAAGCATGAATTTCACAGTACCAATCACATTTCATTGTACTTGTTCATGTGTGTTTTTATCTCTTCAAACCCAGTATGACTTTTTAGGGCAAATAGTTTTTTTTAGTAACTTCCTTTGACTAACATTCATCCTGCCAAGTGCTGAAGTCCATAAAGTGTTCGAAACAAAAATTCCATAATTTGCTCAATTAACAATGCAGCATCTAACATCGAGTGAAGGAATAAATGTTTATATCTATCAGCTTCAGGGATTGGAAGTCTTTCAAAAGGAAAGATCTGTATGTTGTGAGTGCATTAACATCATTAAATGATTTATTTTGCCAACACTTATATAGCACTCACTATGTACTATGTATTGTTGCAAGATCTTTAAAATAATAACTTGTCTTAATCATCACAACAACCCTCTGAGATAGTCATTATTTTCAGATGAATGAGACAAAAATACAGAGTTTTAAGTTTGTCCAAGTATCCTGTAAATAGAGCACACATTTAAACATCAACATTCCAATGTCAGAGCCTATTGGTTAAATTGTACATCTCCCAGTAATTAACTTAGGACCTCACTTTACTCATTTTTAAAAATAAGGTGTAAAATCAGATATGGCCCATGTCAAAATTTCTGGCATTTAGGGGATAAAGTTGAAATGCATTCCAGAAGCTATCAATTTTAATTTTCTGTATTGAATTTTAATTCTGGGGATAAGTTAGAGGTATCTTTGTCAGTTTTTCATGGGGCGGTGCACCTCTGAACAAGGTTAGATGGTGACCCCCATCATCCCACATACATAGCCAGTTTGTCTCTTCAGGTTCACATGACTTCAGAGAACTCAGAAGTGGCCTCAAAACAAAATTGCTTCTGTTCAGTTGAACAAAAAAAATTATACAACTAGTTAATGGGTATGAACAATGTTATTTAATTTATTGACTGAATAGCAAAGGTTAAACGGAAAATAAAAGATTCAACAACCTGTGTGCTCTAAAAATTCACATATTCACAGATGAATTCTTGTGTGTGAATATCTATATTCCTAAAATGAATATCAAGGTGTTCATTTTTCAACATATTTTGAAATAAAGCCTAATTGTATTTTATATGTACCCAGAAGCCAGAACATTTGAAAAGTCCCACGCATTACAAGAAATGTAAGGTCATGGAACTGAGACTATTACTGTTGCCTCCTAGGAAATTAAAAATGTACTAGAGCAAAAAGAAGAAATATCTTGATATTAAGAGAGCACTAAGAAGAAAACTGTAACCTGATTTACTTCAATGAGTGTGGGTGCCACTTTTGCTCATTGTACAAATGTGATTTTCAAGCACAGAGTTGTGCATATTATAGAGAACTGTAGCAACATATATTTGAGGGATAAATGATTTTGTTAACTAAAAACAGTCTTAGGTCAGGTAAGTCATTTCTTTGTCTGGATTCAGTCCATTTTCCCTCCTACCAATGTGTAATCTCTCTCATCTCACTACAAAGGAATTTTGCTAGTAATTAAGGGAACATGGGGAACATGTTATCTACGAAAGCTAACTAGTTGAGTAAATCAAATCAATGCTCTTTTTACCCCTAGGAGTCTAACTCCTATTCAAAGTAAGTTACTAGGTAAAATTTGGAACCACTCTTGCTTTAAGAGTAACCAATATTTAAAACATCTTTGAGACTTTGTCCTTTGTCTAGAAGACAATTATTGAAATTCATTACAATTGTTGGAAACCTGTGCCTATTTCCAACAAAATCTATATATATACACAACTACATGTAAAAACTTTAAGCTTAGTGGAATACTTTTCTTTTTCTTCCCAACTTATTAGGGAAGATATATCAAATGGAATTAATTTGTTTTTATGTTGATCGCCTCTTCCGGATTCCTCCCATAAATAATCCTTAATTATATAGGATAGAGAAGAAATAATCTTAAATATAATTAACAATAGAAACAATGAGTTGGTTTGAAAAACTTTCTATGAAGGTCAATTGTTATTACTAGAATTTTCTGTTTTTTCATCCAAGGACCATTGGAAGACAGATATTGTATTTCCCTGTCAGCTCATGTTTGACTTTTGCCATTTATATAAATACAATGTAAAAAGTCATATAAGACGTAATGGGTGCTTCCAGCTTTTCTGCTAACATAAGAAAGATGCAAGGGCTCTAATATTCCTAGTCATTGACATTTACAACTATGGGTTTGTTTTTAATACAGGGCAGTGAGCAATGTACTTAAGGCCTCAGAAAATGCTTTATGGCATATACTAAAGGTGAATCACTTTTTTACTAGATTTATTAGCTAGAGGAATTGCAATCTCAAGAGGAAATTTAGCTACTTTTAACCCAAGTAGTGCTTCTTCTAGTTATTTCCTCTCAAATTCTCAGCAGGACTCAGGCATTCTAAATGTCCTATTCAGGGATCCTGATTTCTTTTCCCCAGCTGGTTTCTGCCACCTTGGGTACTGACAGAGTACTCATTAACAAACTAATTGATTTTTATTAATTATCTGTGGTATGATCTTTCCACTGTTTTCCCCCCTAGTATTTAAGCTTATTAACTGCAAACACGTGCGCACACGCGCATACACACACACACACACACACACACACACACACACACAGTCATAATTTGTCCCAAAAACTTTGGAATGAGAATAAACTCAAATACACAGATTGATTCCACAAATCAAAATGTTACTAGGAAAAACTAAGCTATTGTATGTTAAAATTCCACTAACAAAATTAGAGTTGTAAATATTAAGCTAAAAATGAAACAATTGCAGAGAATAGTAAAATGACTTTACAAATAACTTAGGTATTAGTTAAGATCAATAATACAGTTCTGATTTTATTTTTAAGAAAACTAATCAAAGGGAAGTGGAGAACAAACTCTCAGCAATGCAAGAGAATAAATTCTCAACACTTCAAGAGAACAGATACACTTCCATACTGTTTTTCTGAAGGGCTGTTGAGTCTTTAACAACAAATCAAGATGGAAGCCAATGTAAAATACATTGTTAAAATCATAAGAAGAAATAAAGTTGTGCAAAATGTTAATCTAATAGCCTAAAACAAACACAATCTAATAGTACTGACTGAAAATATGGAAGTTGGAATAAAAGTCACCTCTTTCTAGCTGTATGGATTTGAGGAAAGTTTTTTTAAATTCTCAAAGCCTCAGCTTCCTTACTTGTGATATTGAGTTAGTAACAATAACTATCTTTTCAGGTTGTTATGTAATTAAAGGAGATGATGCTTGGTACCATTCCTAGCATATAGTAAAGGCTCAATGTATATTCATGTGCATTATCTGTCACATTTCCCTTTTAGTCCTGTATTTATTGATATGCTTGTTATCAACAAGTTACCTTCTATTAACTTTAAAACATGATTCAAAATTGTTAATTTTTAATCTGATATTTTGAGATTCTTACAGGGTCCAATAAAGATTTCATTATGCTGGTCCCTGCTTCCTCCAAACATACTTTCTCCTTTCTTAATATTATGAACAGTACAGCTGATTTCCAGATTGGTATCATCTTTAGACTGTCACTGGATCCAAATGATTCTTCCACATCAAAGTCCAGGCACTGTGTTATCCTCATCAGTTCCATAGCTTTACCCCAGGATATCAATTCCTTATTCCCGTACTATGACACTGTCTTCTTTCAAAACCTTGCAAACCTAGACAAAAAAAAGAAACTATCCAAGAGGAAAAAAATCTAGTGGCAAACACTCCTGGAGTTTCTCATAGGAATGGTCTAAAGAATCTTTACACACAGACATGTTATGTAACAGTATCTACAAAGGCACAAAGACATTTAAAAAAATGCAGAGTATTTGAGGGACATCTGGGACGCTCAGCCAGTTAAGCATCCGACTCTTGATTTTGGCTCAGGTAATGATCTCATGGTTCAGTTCATGAGATCCAACTGCACGTGGGGCTCTGCAAGGACAGCATGGACCTGCTTGGGATTCTCACTCTCCCACTTTCTGTCTCTCTGCCCCTCCCCCAATTGTGGGCATGCATGTATGCACACACATGCTCTGTCTCTCCCAAAATAAACCATTTTTAAAAAGTGCAGAATATTTGGGAAACATCATGTGCCCAGGACGAGGATTAATTTAATGGGAAGATGGAGGCAGAAGAGCTGACAAGAACAATATGGCCAGTTTACAATTGTATATATAGGTCCTAAGAAGCTTCTCTTTTATATTGTTGGTTGGTAGTACTTTAATTGTTTTTCTGGGTTCATACCTAATGACCCTCTTCCAGAAATGTACTTACCTACACTTCTACCCAGTTACTTAGTCTTCTAGTGTTCCATGGACACCTGAAATCTATTCAGTGATCCAGATTATGTATGTGTTCCTGCTTATGCAAGAGGAACCCAAGAAAAGATGCCGTCTCTGGGAAATATTCTAGTTCCAATCAAAGAAGGGAAACAGTTGAGAGAAGATTTTGCATCCAGGAGAAAAGCAAAGAGGCTATTCCAATAGCCCAGATTAACAAACTTAAGGGAATTTACCTAATTTGCCCATGTATACTTCCAAAGTACTTTTGTCACCTCTATATGCAGTGTTAACTCATTAACAAGCATGTGTCCTTAACTAAAATGAAAGGTTTTCCATTCCAGTTAATTTAGTAGGTTTGCTATACAGAATGCTTTCACAAGGTTTAGGGTGTCAACAGTGAATGACTCAACCATCAGATATTGGGGATACATCTGTCACAGCAATAGACTTTGGCAGGTGATTCAAAGTAGGGAGTGAAGGAACCAAATTAGCTAAGAATCCCAATGTTTGTACCTTGAAGAGAAGCAAGAGTTTGAGGATTGAGTTTTGGCAGACAATATAAATGTTACTTTTCAAATGCAGGGGGTGCACCTGTTCTGGTGGAAATGAAGGTAACATGTTCAGGAGAAAAGCTGATACAAGAGAAATAGAATCTGTCATACTAGTAAATGGACAGTAGATGATGTATTGCCACTCGATAAGATCCAAAAGGGATGAGAAAATAAGCACATACATACAAAAAATTCAAATAAAAACACGCAAAAACTATAAATTGTCTATTTGTAGAGCTGATGGAAAAGATGGAGCCAGAAAAAGACAACTGAGCAAAAAATCCTGAGGACAATAGGAATGATAAGCAACCAAGAAACTGGCAGTTCTAAAAAGTAGAGGTGATTTCCCCCCATTATTCAGTAAACAAAGACCCATAGTCTAACAAGAATGGAAATGATTGGCATTGTAGTTCACAAACTTTCTTATACATGTTTACTTCTAGAGAGAAGGGTAAAAACAAATGAAACCATTTTTTTTTAAGAACAACATAAAATTTCAAGAATGTGTAATCAAATAGTTCTAAGGTTCAACTTTGCAAACCAGTAAAAATTTTTGTGTATCAAGGTAATCACGTTGTGATTACAAAAAGTGATAGGAAGTTAACAGTATAGCTAAACAGGGTGTATAAAAAGAATCATAGCTTTCAGGGTTATGATATTATGAGCTTCAAGGGGGTTTTGCTTGTGTTTTTTTGTAAGATGTAACAAGATTATTATACAATCTGCAAATTATCATCTGTGGTATTCCTGAACTTCCATTTTCTACCTTACTAGGAAGGTTTCCTCTGTGATAAACTGTGGGATTTAATCAAGTCATGCTAATAGGAGTAAGCTCAAATCCTGGTGAGAATCCTAGAATAGCAAAGAGGAAAATCAATGATTCTAACTAGTTAGCGCTTTTGAAAAACGTTCACTTGGGCAGGGAGCAAGGGAATTAGAGATATACCTTTGTGCTTTTATCCTTGTAGGTCAGTTAATAGTCCTATCACAGGTCCAGTAGGATTGGATTCTATTTTATATAGGAACACTCATCAAGTGATATATTGCTATTTAAATTCTAGCACCACATTTTGTTCTTCACTGTGCTTGATTTGAAAGTAAATTTACTACCCATAAAAATAAGCTGATGACAGTGACTGCCCAGAAAGACTGTTATTTACCTTTTTCTCTGTGCATCTCAGTTTCAGACAGAAAACATTAAATGAAAGGGTGTTGAAGTATTTTGAGAAAGAGAGACAAAGTAAATGAAATAATCATTTTATAAGCCACTTTATAATTGCAAGCGTTTTCAGTGATTTTTTTTTGTCTTTTCTATTTAAAGATAGGCACCATAGAAGACTGAAAATTCAGCAATTTGGGGGAGACTTCTTAAGCTAAGAGTGATGACTAAATTATTTCTCTGAAGGATTTGTCAAGAGATGAAAACATTCTGACCCCAATACCACAAAGTCAACTTCAGAAAGCCAAAAAGAATTGCCTTAGATCTCTGTGACATCTGCAGGACCCTTTTCTGCCTTCCAGCTATCCAGCAGTGTGGTGGCTGCAATCCAAACAGTGGAATTATTGTCCTGCACAGCTCATCTTCAGAGAAAAGTTTCTCATGATATCATTTTTAGTGTGCACGATGTCTGAGTCAATTCCAGTGATCGGAGACATCACAATTTCAGCACAATTTTAGGCACACTGCAATTGTACAATACTTTTTTTTTTCCTCATCTTCTCAAAAAGCATAAAGTTTGTTCAGGAACTATTATCATGAATCAACAAGTTTTTAGAATATATATCCATAGATACACATCTATTATATGTAACCTATGTTATTTAGTCAGCACTTTGTTTTTCAACATAAACCCCAAAATACTCTTTAATAGTTGTATAATATCAGATTCATTTTATTTCTTTACTGGAGTTTATCAGCCACGTCCTAACAGCTATGCCCTAGAAAGTCTCCTTACGGTAACCTATGTGAGAGCTCGACTAGAAGGATATCAAACAAAGTAGCCATGTAAGAATGAAGAAACCCCTCATTTCTAGAGTTCCTCTTTTAGAGAACTGTGTGATGAGAATGAGCAATTTGAGTAGAAAGCATCTTAAACTCAGCAGTAGGAGTGTATTAGACACAATGCTATCAGGGAAAATGGAATGGATTCAGAACACTTACTTTTTCTAGGTGTTTAATTTTTATATACTGAAATAACATTTGGAGTGTAACTTTATTTTATAAAACACTAACTTTGAGGATGTAACTTACCATTCGTTTTCTACTTCCACAGATTTTTATTTTTGGTTTTCCTGATAATATTCAACTGTTGTCAATAGTATTTCACCTCATTTAGGGAAAATCTGAGAGAACAATTTTCCATGAAGGAATTTTAAAAGATGTGATACTTATTAAGAAGTCAATGTTTGTGAAGAATTGCTAGAGATGTAAAAAGGGGGTTTTTGGGGGGATGTATATGTGGGGGAGGAAGACTCCAACATTTTGTTTTTAGATCTTACTAGTGAAACTATTTGTAGGGTAACATGCACTTCTGCAGTTCTGTGTAGGATAATTTTTCAAAGTGAATTGGAATTCAGTGGATCTGTACAGACAAGCTGAAATAAAAGTTTACTGGATTTTTCTTTTTACTCAGCTTCCAAATACTTAGCCATTTAGTCCATCATCGAAGAAAACACCAGTCTGATACATTGAATTCCAAGCAAGCAAATGTGATCAATTACACAAGAACAGTGTAGAGGGGTAGACTAGGATGTCTAAGTACCTGTGCTTGTGGTTTGAAGAGGAAAAAAAGTCATCAAGGAAGGGCACCTAAGAAATTAGTGTAATCCATTTAGGAAAAACGATCTTGTTCTATTAAGCAGGAATATTCTTTGCTAGTTTTTAAAGCAAATACTAAGGTAATAATCTTGATTTTCATCCACTAACAGTTCTGTTCAGAATTTACTTCCAGTATCAAAAGTCCCATCAATTTTATAAAAGGTTCTGTGTAGAATGGATGGATCCTAGAGATTTAAGCCACTAGCCCTTTTATAGACTAAGGGAGTCACTTTTTTTTTTTTTTAAGTACCTGTAAGTTTTCAATTTACTCTTATCAGATGCGAAATACATTAGCCCAAAACTGAAATAAATGCCTTCTGAACGCTGTCCATAGCCTTCAAGAACTACATGCTAACCCTCACCTTAAGGATTTGGCCACAAACATCTTTGTTCCTTACATAAGCCAGTCAAGTACACGATTACATCCATGGCATTCCATGGAGCTCTTCTAAAATGTCCAGAGTAACAATTTGGCTTTGGTTCACCTCTTTTTGTACATTAAAACAAACACTACACTGTCTATATTCTCTTTTAACTGTTGTATATACTTCCAAATATCACAGCTCAAGTACCACCCAGATATAAATCTTAGGATCATTCATCTTAGACTGTATGTCAATGTGTTGAATAATTATCAAATACTTTAATACTCACATTCAACTTCTTTTTCTTATCATATACAGGTATATTGGCTTTGATTATTAATAGAATACCATTTTTGGAGGCAATTTTAAATTTGATTTCTTAGTCTAATTATGTGTAAGAATGGAACATTCTTTATAAAATATTCTATACTTGGAAAAGAAAAAGCCAGTTACTTTTTATCAAATAGTCAGAGAAAGGTAAGACACCTGTATTTGAAGAACACATTTTAAAAATTTCTTAACAGAAATAAAAAATCTGTTATTTCCTAGTTACTTTGCCAAGCAATTTAAATATACTATAAGTAGGACAATATTTCTTAATAAAAAATAGTTGACATAGAAGGTTGCAAAAATCTCATTTTATGAAAATAATGGGTGAGAGTAATAAAATCTACAGAAAGAAAAATAAAATTAAGTGTCTCTTAGGAAATATCCTGGTCAAGTTGAATGTATCTATCTATATCTTGTTTTATTGTACAAGCCAGGCTGAAATTTTATAATGAAATGACCCTGACCTGAAGCCTCCTTTGTAAATGACTAGTGCCTTAATTATTTGCATCTGTGAACTCAAATGAACATACTTAAGGATATATCAATATGCTCATAAATCATCTGCAGGCGATAAGTAGTCCAACATAGATAATTAGAGAATTTACGGAAGGCTTACTCCCTCTGTTTATCTGCTTATGACATTTGCGGTACAGCCCTAACAGCAGGATAATTACTAGATTTATTCATCAAACAAAATCACGCCTTCTGGGAATGCACAGTGACTCCGGTTTTAGGACTAATAAAGACATTTTTCACCAAAACTCAAGTACTAATTTGCTCAATAACTAGCTGCAATAAGCTTTTATGGAAGCACTCAAAGAAAAGGTTTGGCACCAGAGGGCAGATAATTAAAGGTGCAGTATCCCTATACAAAAGGATCTGAACAATTCCCTGACCATATTAAAATTTAATTGTTGAATGTTAATTGAAAAAAAAAAAATAAGTCGCTTCTGTTCTCTGCATTTCAGTAATTATTCTCCTCAGATCAAAAACCAATCTGTACGTCTAACAAAAGAAAACCTAAAATAAAGTGTTCTTAACACTTGCCATAGAGTACCTCAGTAAAAAATTAAAATTAAAATCCCCCCCCCAAATAGTCGTCTTATACAAAGCTAGTATGCAGTTGCTTTCAATTTTTTCCCCTTGTCTCTCTTCCTCCACCCATCACCCACCAACACAGTTATAATCACTCAAATGGTTTTCCATTAAAACTTTCAACAACTTTATAAATCATAATGGCCTGGAATATTTTTCAGTGATTTGAAAAATTAAGTATTCTTTACCTTCATTTTCTCCTTCATAATTTTTTTGGAATTTTTTTTCCCTAGGATTCTCTTCTGTATCTAGAAAAGGGATTTACTTCAAACATAAAAGCATTCTTAACCAAACTCATTGAACATTAATTAGGTAGAGTGATCACAACCTTGTTTGCTTATCCACATAGAAGGTCCTTTCTCAAGGAATTGAGTAATTGCAGTTAAACTCCACCTATGTATATCACCACTCTGATAAAAATAATTGTGAAGTATTTTTAACATGTTTCCACATGGGACTGTTAACATGTTCCCTAGAAGCTAAGCTTTTACACTAGGCCAAAAAAAATCAGAAATCCTCAGGCCCTTGAGCTCACTTTCTGCTGCAGAGGAATGATGAACTACACAAAATGCAGACTTTTAAACTCATATTTAATTGTTTAATGTCATGGCTCTTGGTAGAGCATTGTTGCTTGAAAAATAAATTGGGTAATTCAATTAAATGGCTACAGAAGATACATCATATCAGATGTAGAAAGGCACTAACCCCAGCTTGAACTTGACGTCCCACATCGCTTCACTTATTTGACAAATGGATTCTTGAAAATAATTGAAACACATGGCTGCCAGCATAGGTCAATAATACTTTTTTGCCATTCAGCCTCTTAACAGCTTCCATTTTTTCTTGCACTGTGCCATTCAGGGCAAAGATTGCATTTGCCTGGTAAATCATGCAAGCATTATTACTAAAATGGGACTAAATGCAATGAAAATGGACTACATAAAAGTAATGGCACTTAAGTAAAAGGAAGACCATCTACTAGGGCAAACACTAAATGTCAGAGTTAAATACTATATGACATTACTTCCATTACAAGCTCATATTATGCACATAAGAAAGCAAACTCACTAACTACAACTGCATACTACATTTTCATGTTGTTAACTTAACCAGTGTTTTCAAGAAAACTACTGTTAATCCAGACTTAAAGCAGAGCCACACATGTGCTATTTCAAGTGTTCCCCTGCATCTTGAGGTAGAATATTACATTTAGGCAAAAACTCCATTACTACCTAAATTTTCAATTGAGTATCACTAACATTTAAAAACTGATTCTTGGGCTTTGTGATAACGTGGGGCAGGAAGATGTAGACTAAATTCAAAGCCAAGAATTTTAAGAGTATTATCCAAATAAAAAGGTTCTGAATGGAGAAAAAGGAAAAACATGTACTTGAGCCTAGATTATACAGACTGTCCGTATTTTTTCTA
Organism: Lynx canadensis; assembly: GCF_007474595.2. NCBI lineage: Eukaryota > Metazoa > Chordata > Mammalia > Carnivora > Felidae > Lynx > Lynx canadensis. The sequence goes on along the minus strand of NC_044303.2, from coordinate 154,587,351 downwards.
ATTACTTCTTAAATTTAAACTACCTATTATTACACTAAAAATAGTTAAAAAGGAACTAGCACGTAAAGCAGAGTATCAAGATCCAAGTAGTAAGGCATCTTTTTTTGTTTTCCATGTGGTTCCAGAGACTACCAATTTCTTACGTAATGTTTTTTGGTTTAGTTTGGTGTAGTGTTTGATAAGAAAAGGTGTCCCAGTTTCTTAATGTTCCAACCTTCAACTATTTCACAACTAGGCAATACTGCTCAGAGATAAAAATTCAATCAAAATGTCTAGGATTGACTCCTGCCTCTACTCCTCTGCTATGAGAAAATTAGTCAATCTTTTTATGCCTCAGTTTTCACATCTGTAAAATGAAGATAAAAGATAGAAACACATGACAGTGAAAACTAAGAGGATTAAGTGTGTAATGTAGTACCTAATAATACAGGCTTAATAAATATCTTCAGGAATTGTATGCAGTCAAGTATGAATCAATCTTAAGGTTTCAAGACAAAACATGTTCTGAAGTGAACACGTATGCATTTTGACACTGGAGTCCAACTTACATATTCCAGGTCAGGTTTCATTTTTCACCCTTTCTAAAATTATAAAGCTCTTTTAACTTTTCATTGATCAAACTGTCTTTCCTTTTGAAAGGCTAACTCCTTAAAGTTATACCACAAGTATCAACATCCATTGATCTTAACCTTCAGATGAACCCAGTTACCTTCAAGAGCTCATTGTGTTATTTCAGGTTCCTGAAGTTTTCCAGACAACTTTTCTCCCATCAAGGGTATTAACTACTAGGAAAGAGAACTCCTCAGGCTGCTTAAGAATATGATTATTTCCATTTTTTAAAAAAAACATCATTCATTTGTTGTTTTTCCACCTTTTTAGCAATCCCTCATCCCAACCCCTGCCACCATTCAGCCCTAACACATCCATCCCTTGAGCCTTTTACTGGAGCTCAACACGTATTCATCTGATTAGGGGGAAATCATTCAGTCAAGAAAAATTTATTAGATCTGTGGAAGTAAATTTCCCAAAACTTTGAGTTTGTCTTGGGCTTTCAGGGGGCTAATGTTTTGTTTAAAAAATGTTATTCAAAACCCCCAAACACTGGAGTGGGTGGAAAACAGAGTAATCCTGTTTGTCCTAACTATTCGAGTAATATAAAAGAATGATTAAAAACAGTTAAAGCCGCACAGAGAAAAGATCACAGAACAATTCCACGTTTCACACATCAGAATAATATTGATACATTATGGAAAACAACTGAAAAATCTAAGATTCACAGATTCCTATCAACTATTCAAAAGCAGTCAATGAAATAAAGTTTATTACAATTATTTTAAATTGATTATAATATTAAATTAATAAAATCCTGCTGTATTTATCTCCATACATAAAATGTTGAATTTAAGGATTATTAGGCTTACATTGAAATAGGACTACTACTCTACTATTCACTGGTTACTTGATGTAATTTATTTTGCATATATGTTTTCCAAAATATTTGTTCTCCAGATGTGAAAGTCAAGAAGCATAAAACAAGAACATTTGTTTGCACATTCACAAAAATTAAATATATTACATTTAATTACAGAATGACACACAAAAATAGGATATGTGCATTAAAAAAGGTTCTTGTCTTAAAAAAAAAAAGTCTAACGGGAAAATTTGCTGGCCCAGTAGCTTGATTTAGGCAGGGTATTTCAAAATTCTCAAAGCTTACTTTTCTCAATTAAGGATTATGGAAACAATCCTGGTAAGCCTAAAGGGTATTGAATTGTGCTTGTAGAACATTAAGCAAACATGGATATCTCCAGATTTACAAAGCTCCAATAAAACCATGTGTATGTAATTAGATCAATCAACAGGAACCATTATGAGATATATGTCAGAGGAAGGCTCATAACAAGCAGCCATATAGAGAGCATTAACTCTATCCACCTAAGGCCTAATTCACTCAATACACAGACATCACTTAAATCTATAATGGTATTAAATCTATTAATAGTGTGTGCCCTAAGTATTTTTTTTACACCAGTCAAAACAAAAACAAAAAACATAGGCAAACACTTTCTATTTTAACATACTTTTCACTAACTGACAAAAACACTGACTATTTTCCAATAAGGTATTTTTTTTATTTTTTTTTTTTAATTTTTTTTTTTCAACGTTTATTTATTTTTGGGACAGAGAGAGACAGAGCATGAACGGGGGAGGGGCAGAGAGAGAGGGAGACACAGAATTGGAAACAGGCTCCAGGCTCTGAGCCATCAGCCCAGCGCCCGACGCGGGGCTCGAACTCACGGACCGCGAGATCGTGACCTGGCTGAAGTCGGACGCTTAACCGACTGCGCCACCCAGGCGCCCCTAAGGTATTTTTTTTAAACAAAATAGCAAATGCTATCATTGCAACTGGGAAAAACAAAAACAAAGACCTTAAACTGAAAGGATGATGTGGTATGCAAATAAGCTTTTACTTTAAAATTACACAAAATAAACAATGTAAAAGATAACTACGTTAAGAAGCCAAAAGCTACTGACTCTGCTCTCAACTTCGTTTTGAATCTTGTGGCTTACACAGCCTGGGATATACCTAAACAATTAAAATAAGGTTTTGTATCATTCCAAAATATTACATTTTTGAGCTTTCATAGACATAGCAGTTCATAATAGCGAAGGGACTCCTTGAATAGATTTAAATCTAATTCCAAAAGTTCAAAGACTTAAATATACACCTACATTGATTTGCTAATGCTGCCACAACCAGTATCATGGACTGGGTAACTTAAACAACAGAAATTTATTTACTCACCATTTTAAAGTCCTGAAGAACAAAATCAGACTCTGCGTGCTTGGTTACTTGTAAGGTAGCTTGCCAGGTCTCACAGAAGACCACCCACTCGCCGTAGTCTCACAGGTCTTTCTTTTATACGGACGCACATGTCTGTTTCCCAATCATTTCATCTTATAAGGATACTGGTTGTGTTGACTTAAAGCCAACCCATGTGATCTCATTTAACCTTAGTTGCCTCTTTACAGGCCTTCTCTCCAAATATAGTCACGTTATAAGGTACTTACGAGTTATCAACTTATGGATTTTGAGGACCCAATTCAGCACCTAACAACACCTTTAACATTTCATTTTCCATTTTTTAAATGACATTTTTATTTTGAATCCAGTTAAAAACATTTGCACTGATTATTTTGGTGAATATTACAAACACCTAACATAGAGGTTGTCAAACTATAATGTTTATCAGAATCATCTGGAGGGCTTGTTAAAACACCATGGCCTGCATCCCCAGGGTTTCTGATTCAGTGAATATGGGATGGGGCCTGAAAATTTGCATTTCTTTCCAGGTGCTGTTAATACTGCTAGTCAGAGGACTACGCTTTGAGAAACAGTGATGTAGGACAAACTTTCAAAAATTATTTTTATAGCATTAACATGACTTTAAAAGTAAATTAGATAAATCCTGATAAAACCATGTAATTCCCCTGAAATATGAAACTTGATATAAAGTAACTAGTAAGTTATGATCATAAACTGGCACACTAGGAAGCACATCTGGGTATTTTAAAGATGAGTAGCTAGGATTTGAAAGATGTTTACCTTCTTTTACCCATTTCTCATGAAGAATTTCTTTTTAAAGCAATGTTACTCTGAAGAAGACATAAAGATCATTATTAATCAAGAGAGAAAACCCTAAGAATAATTATTGGAAGACAGATAACAATGCATTTTTTGAAAATAAAGCAAGGTACTAAGACAGGAGAGTAAAACCCTGTTCTTCAGTCAGTCGTTATAGATGGTCTGCTCCACTTAAAGCCCACACTGAGCACAGGGGAAATGGTTAGAAGATGAAAGATTCCTCCCATTTATAAGCCTCCTCCAGTCTGAAACAGGGAGGGGTGATCAGCTCACCAAGAGCTGTAACCGTAAGCCCAAAAGGAAGTGGACATGACTTTTCTTCCTTAAAATCAAACAAAAAGAAGAAAAAAATCCAGTCAATTTGAAGTTGTACTTTGAGATAAATACAGGCGGAAGGAGAGAGAAGCTGAGATGAAGGGATCAGCACAAGCAGCTGCACAGAAGAAAGAAGTCATGGAGGAAAGTATCGCACAAAACAAAGTGTTGTTTGGAGAAAAAAAAAGTCCTGTTGGACTTTGAGACACAATTTCATGGGAGTGTTAAAGAAAATTGCTTTGAATATCCCTCAACTCAATTTGAGCAACTATAAACACAGCAGGTACATGCAGAAAACCTGGTCAGCCCGGTCCCTTAACACCTGTATTATAATCATCGCAAGTAAGTTTGACTTGTGTTTATGTGAAGATGGAGCGGATATATGAGCTACCAACCTTCAGCTTCAATAATGTAAGGAATAAAGCATGTATTAGGTTAGCATAGAATGATTTGTATATCATTATTAAAGGCAAATATTATTTGATTGAAAATATTTATAAATTATAATTATGGTTTATAATCTATAATAAGAAAAGTCTGAATGAGTTGGTATGAGAACAGTGAGAATTCTGTTCCATTATTAATATCTAATCAACTTTTATTGATTGTTTTGATTACAAACACTTGAACTTTTCTTTAAACTAGGCCAATTCTCAGGTTATTATGTCATTTGGCAGACATTGAGAAATATACATGTTATTGTTCTGATACTTAGGCTGTGGAATTAGGATAATTATGAAGACCAATAACAAATCAAAGAATTAAAGAATTAATTAAAAATCAAAGAATTTTCATTTCATTTTGAACATCTGAACAGTGTCACGATTCCTCATTAAATTACAGGAACTTATTTTCCACCAGTAAAAAAACAACAACAATAAAAACACAGAACACCTTATTATTACAAGGAACACTCAGAACAGAGATTTCTTTAAAATGCATAAAATTAAAATTAACATGGAAAGGGAATTTGCATACATAAAATAAATTGACTGTAGAAGAGTATAAAAATGTGACAAGTACACAAATATCAAAATACCCAAAAGTACAGGTGTTAACTCTGCTTCTTCAGTCCTTGGCAAACCTGTACTGGAGAAAATGAATAAAATCATCATACAGAGTGATTATTATTTATACAATCACACATAGTTAAGACAGCCCAATAAATTATTGATATATCTAACATCCTACCATATTACAGATTTTTCATAAGAGTAGTCTCAAGAATCCCTGATGATTTTGAATACACACACACACACACACACATTTATATTCTGTGCTCTGTGCTCTTGTCTGTCTTCTTTTCTGTCCTCTTCTACAGCCAAGAGTAACATATTATTTCCTATATATCCTAGTGACTAAACACAACACAAACTTATTATTTTAAAGTTCTAGGGGCGCTGGGTGGCTCAGTGAGTTAAGCGTCCGACTTCAGTTCAGGTCATGATCTTGTGATTTGTGAGTTTGAGCCCTACATCGGGTTCTGTGATGACAGCTCAAGCCTAGGGCCAGGAGCCTGCTTTGGATTCTGTCTCCTTCTCTCTGCCCCTCCCCCATGTACATGCGCTCGCTCTCCAATATAAATAAACATGAAAAAAAAAAAGTTCTACAGGTTGCAAGTCCAAAATTCAGGTCTATCTTCAGAGGCTCTCAGAATTCATTTTTCTAGAGCTTTCCCACATTCCTTAAGTTGTCGTCCCTTTCCCTCAACAAAGCCAGCAAGTCACACCCCTGCCTTCTGCTCCCAACATCAATCACATCTCCTTCTCTGACTCTCTCTCATAAAGACCCAGTTATTATCCTGAACACACCCAGACAATGCAGGATAATCTTCCTTACTCAAGACTCTTTGTTCCTTTTGACCTCCTGGATCCATTTATCCTACCCCTTTAAAATAAGAGTCTTAACTTAGGTCTGCAAGGCAAGCAACATTCACAGGTGCTAGAGATAAGGATGTGGTCACTTTTAGGGATCATTGTTATACCTACCAGAAGTAATACAGTGCTTTACTTTTCCCTATTTCTTCAACTGTTTCTAATGCATTCCTTAGACTACTGCAATTACACTTTTGCCCCCACCACTGATCTGATACTTTTCTTATCAAGCTCATGAGGATATCTTGCTGCTAAATATTCGAGGCAAGTTCTTACCTTCTCTGACTACTGTCTTTCATGTTTGTTGTTTGACTCCTCCTTTACTCCTCAAACTTTCTTTCCCGGGGCTTCCAGGTTGCTCTCGTCTTTCCCCCAAACTCTTCATTGCTCCTCCAGAGTTTCTTTCCCAAACTTCTCTTCCTTCTGTCAGGGCTGACCTTGGTCTTTTACTTTGTTCTAACTCTACCTATTTTCATTGACTCCTATGATCTCACCTGTGACTATATTTTCTGTATGGATCAATCCCAAATTTGAACTCTGTGGTCCAGCTACTTGTCCTTTTGTATGAACAAACAGAACTCTAAAACCAACATGTCCAAACGTACAGAATCATTTATGGGAAACAATCCCTAACCTCTTTCTTTTTCATTCTCTCCCTCCTTTTTTATTTTATTATTATTATTATTATTATTATTATTAATAGTATTATTATTATTACTAATGTAAATATCCTTTTCCTGGTCACCAATCCTGAAGATGTGAAATCATTCTTGATAATAAATCTTTCTTCTTTTAAACCTCATGTGTAATCCTACCACATAATTACCAAGTTCTTTGGCTTTAAGTTTGAAATATTTCTTGAATCTAATTTATCCTCACCATTTCACAGTCACGGCCGTACTCCAGATCATAGTCATTCTTAGAATTTGTTTATTCCACATTCTCCTAACCACTTCTTTCTCTCTGACATGTACAACCACACTGTTACCAAAACAATCTAATAGGCAGATACAATAAAGTCGCAATACAAAAGTATTAATTCTCTCTTCTTATTCCCTACCCCTCAACCTGTTTCTTGGGCACATGTAACTATTTGCTTTTCATGTCTCCTTGCTGCTCTACCTTTCATGCTTTTTCCTAATTACCTTCCTCTTTATTCTGCTTTTTGGAATGCTTTGAGTTCAAATGAGATAACATAAAAACTGGCAGCATGATTTCTAGAATATAGCAAACATTCAATAAATATTAATCCCTCTTTGTTCTCTTCCTCCTTCTCTCCCTAGAACTCTCCAGATAATTCTTCTGATCATTGAATGTTACCAGTTCATCCAAATTTTGACCTAGTGGCCACTGGCCATCCAGAAATCAGGGACAACGTCTATACATGTCTCCTCCCTTGGATTTTGTGAACAACATAGATTATTCCTTAACCCACTGAACCACCCAGGCACCCCATGAGCAACATATATTATTCCTAAGGATAGAATGCCAATGAAACATTCGACCAACCACTTAAGAATAAAATCCCAAACTATTAGTCTATGAAATACCCTAGCCAATTCTTCAGCTTCCTCAATTTACATAAACATTCTTTCTAATTTTCTTTTAAAATCTGTCAGATGATGTATATTAGGACCACCGATATATCATGTAGCAATACCATATAAACAGGATTATTATATAGCCAAATGAAAAGGGAATTTCTAATCACAGAAGTTTTCCAGTTTTTCATACATGTATGAGTTTCTGCCACTTTGAAAATATAGCACTTTACTCCTTCCTATAACCTGTACTTTGGGAACTCCACAACCCACAGAAGAAACTTCCGTATCATCTCACTTCCAACCATTTCCCATCACCTCTACCGTCACCAGCCTGGTCCACTTGCAGCCTACAAACTTTTATGACCCTTACATAATATAATTCAGATTTCATCACTCTTCTACTTCCTAACTCTCTCTGGACAAACAGCCATGGTTTTTACACAAGCTTTCCAGGGCTGACAGCATCTACCCTCTGGTTACTTCTACTGCTTCTACTGGTGCTCCCACTCTCCTTGCTACAGCCCCTCTGGTCACCTGTCCCAAACATGCAGGCATACCTTAGATGAGTGCGCTTACCCACTCTTCTGAAGAAGGATGGCTTACTCTCCTTCTTCAGGTCATTGCTCCAGTGTCACCTTGTCAACCCATCCTTCCCAGGCCATCCTGTTAAAAGCTGAAACTTCTCCCCTGTCTTAATAACATTTTTAATATTGCTTTTTAAACGTGTCTCTTCCTTCTCCTTATTAGACTGTAAGGGCTCTGAGGATGGGGGATTGGTCATCTTTGCTCACTGTGGCATTAGTGAGCACCCCCAAAAAGTATCTGATACATAGTAGATGCTTAGTAAGTATTCGGGGGAGTACAAGAGTATCTGTGAGATTCTTTGGAGACTATCAAGCCAATTTATTTTGGTAATTTTGATAGGCATGGACAGTTTATCAGGATGGCACAGATAAATCTACTGGGAAAGACATAAACTTCATACCTCATATTTTTACCCAGAGCTATTCTTCAGCAACACTGTACTACTGATAGTATAATCTGGGGATTCTGTACTAGCATCTAAAAATAAAGTTAAAAGGCATCAGATCAGTTTCATGGGTACATCAACACTTCTGGGAGAAAGTCCCTGACATAAAGGATATTTTATGCTTTCACTTAAACAAGGATGAACAAGGATTTTTCAGAAATCTTAGTAGTGTATGAATTAGAATATTTTGAGCCAATGTAGTAGTAAAAACTTGCTACAGAGACTTCCCATAAGGGAAGATAATCATGTTACCGGTCTTAAGACATTTAACAACTAATGTTACATCTGCATGCAAAGAAAAAAAAAAGAATCTTTTGGATATTAAACCTCTTTGTGAATCTTCATAAAGCAAAAATATTTAAATGTTTTACATATCTTTTTCTCTATATAAAACTTGTTTTAATTTTAGAAGGGGTTTTTTCATGTTTACTGTATAAAATACTTCTATAATATCAACTTCTATTTAATATCCCCTATGATATATATTTCTATATATCATTTGAACATCTCACTCAAATATGTAGGTTATATTAAGAGTTGGCCAATCATAATTACTCATGTGTGCCTTTCCTTCACAATTTATGGCATATGTCTTTATTTCCTACCTAAAACCAAAGTATTACAGATAAAGTACTATCTGAAAAAAATGAAACTTCTATCCTTGAAGATATTGTTAATTGGCAAATGCAATTCAACAATTGATAATCAAAACATTTTTAGTATATACAGAGCTAGATTCAAATGAGTTTGAGACCAAAAAAGCCCATAATAATGAGTAAAATGGCTTTTATAGGTCACTTAACAGGATATGGGAGTTCAGTCCTATTCCCATCTTTAAGAAAAACAAAATTAATTAATTCTCTCCAGGCAGTTAGGAATCTGTACAATTTCCTAAGTACATGGCCAGTACAATTCACATTCACTGGCTCTCCTTCTTAGTTTTTTGTTTGTTTTGTTTTGTTTTGTTTTGTTTTCCTAAAACTATATGTAGCCTAGTCATATGTACATAACAATGTTCTTCTGTAAAAGTACAGTAACTATAAGACTTCTCTTCTCATGGGATCCACTCACTTAAATGTTTGGCTTTAATCAGATATTTATAGAAGACTTTTATATCACCTTATATCAAATTACCCAAATGTGGCCTAAACTGTTTACTGACTTCAAACTCCAGTGGCTACAAAATCTAGGGCTAAGTATCTTTATGAAAAAGATTGTGATGAAGTAAATATTTTCCCAGCCCCCGTTTCCTTGATTCCCAAAACATGTAGTTTTTTTCAGCTTATAAAAATTTATTGAGAATTCCTGTGATGGTGGTTTTTGCCTCCCAGCCTGGAGGGAGGAACTGACACTGTAGGAAATCATTCTGAAATCACACTGTCCTAATACCTGTGGCCAACAGGGAGAGAAACAAAATCATTCCCCTCAAAATTGGTCACATTTTGTCCATCCAAGAAGGTTTGGGAGGGCAGATGCAAAGGGGACCATCACATGTTACTGGGCGCATGTTGGGGTTGTGCTGGACCTTAAGCTGGCTCCCCAAAAACCAGGTTGAAACAGATCCACTTCTCTGGGGTTGGAGTTCTTGGTCAAGGCTGTCACAGCCTGGGGGGTAAAATTTTCATTCTGTACGTTCCAGGACAAGGTTGTCAGCAAGGAGAAAGATACAGTTCTGTGATATGGCATTTGTCTTGAAGATGTTTTGGGCTACCTGGATCTTGCACAGTTTGATATAGTGAGGCTTCTTGCTGGACTTCTCCAAGGTGAGCAGGTTGGGGTTAAGGGTTCACACAAAGCCCGGTCTCAAACCCTGGCCTCATCCTTACTCCTCCAGCCCTTCTCTGGGCTATCAGATCCAAGGTTGTGCTCAAATAACTTGAGCCCAGTCCCACTTTGCTCCCCATCTGTGGGCCCCCTTGTAGGCAGCTGCTAAAATATGTATTAAGAATCAAAGAATAGAGTGAGGTCAGTTTGGTAAATTTAGATGAAACTATATATATATATATACAGTTTGTTTGTGGCTTAAACAGGTTTAAGGATTATAATGAGACATTCCTGTTACCTTCAGGTCTTCACTATTCCAAGTATGCAATTCTGTTGATTGTTAATAAGTGAGTCACACAGTTGTACTAGAGATTATGTGGAGATATTATCTTACAATAGGCTATCCCTTCAACATATTCATATTCTTGAAAAAATATAGTGTGACATCTAAGCAAAAGCATCTACTAAATAAAGATGAATCTAATAGCAAATTGAAAACCACTTTCTCTTGATTAATTGTATGTTTTTAAAAGTTATTTCTCCAATAAAAATAGTCATGAAATATATTAAAATTATTCTACCATATTGTGGATAGTTAGATTAACTTCTTTTCTTCCCCAAGGAATAGATAGTTCTGAAATACCTTAGTAAAACACCAATGGTCATCTTTTAATCAAACTTTAATGCCTTGGTATTTAAGGGGACTCCCAAGGAAGGTGGTTGAGCTAAACTCAACAAAACAACCAAATCATCAGCGTATATACCATAAAACATAAAGAAAAGAAAAATGTTAACAGCTCTACCATAGTTCCCTACCCACATTCCTTCTGTAACTGCTGCAGTATATGGGGGAAATAGCAGAGGCCGAAAGAATCTAGTGCCCTCTTTACAGAGAAACTAGACCGCCAAAATGCCTCTCTATATCCTGCTTATGCTAGCAACATTGTTCATTTCCAACATGGTATGAGTAAGAAATGAGGAAATTCCTCAGCCCTTGCCAGGTACACATCTTTATACCTTATCCAACTAAAAACCTCAATTCTAGCTCTGTTAATCAACCCAACTATTATTTCTACCCCTACAAATCCACAACTCTATGATTACAAAGGGAGGGAAATGAAAATGCAGAAAACATTATTTGTTCTAATAGAAATTAGAATTTAAACAGTAACATAAAAATACAACTATTATATGGGCTCTATGTCTCAACATGAAATAAAAAGCAAACTCAAACGGAGTACAAGGAAGAGAGTCTAATGTATAGAGATTTACAAAACATGGGAGAATACTGGGAAGTCACAGGGTTCCTGCAGTGACTAGGGGCTAGATAAATACCAAAGCATCTTTACCACTCCCACTGTTAGGCCCAAAATAACAGGGGTTAGAGCTGTTACTAGAACCAGGTGACACAGAGAGAGGTTGGTGTGGCAAGGCCAACGGGCAGGAGTTGTAACCTGTGACAGACAGATGCAGACAGCCTCAGACAAAGCTGCACAGAGGGATTTTAGAGGCATAAACACCCGAAACCTCAATGGTTCCCTTCTCTCCCATTCCAGCTGAACCTCACACACTAAATCCAACAGGAAGCCAGAGGCCAAAGAACCCTGTTAATACCCTGTGGGGTACAGAGCAAGGTAGAGAAGAATGGAAATAGAGTCTGGAGGAGTGAGTGAAGATATCCAGCACACTCATTTAAAAAAACATATACCGTTACCTTAAATTCTAAAGAGGTAGGAAGAGGAACACTTTGATACTCTGGGTTCTCACTTATTTACAATTTTTTAAAAATTCAATAGTGCCTCAAATAAGCTATTAGTCATAAAAATTTGTCCTATGATACTAACAGTGGTATTTTCTTTGTGTGTTCTGTCTTTCTCAGCTTTATTACAAACAACAGGAGTTCCTGAAAAATATAAGCATAAAAAAAAAACTTTGTGTTGATAGATTAAATAGTTTAGGTCCTCCAAACAAAACACAAGCAGGAAAACATTGTTCTGAGACAATGTCCACTCCCTAAAACAGGATTTGATAACATGAACTTTAGCTTTTTGGGAAAAAAAAAAAAAAGACTCAGAATACCAATACATTGAATGGCTCAGAACTTAAGTAAAAGTAAATAAGAGAAGAAAACTCTTTGAAGAGCAGAGAGTGAATATGAGGTATTAAACAGGCTTAAAATGAATCGTAATAATAATAATTAATACTTATTGAAGATATTTTAGAAGCCAGGATTATTGTTAGGCACATTTACCATGTGGTCTCACATATACAACATACCTAAGAAGCAGATGATTATTAGTCCCATTTTACAGATAAGGAAACTAGTTTAAAAATTTGAAGTGGTTGTTCAGCCCTCGTAGCTAGCAAATCACAGAGGCAGGAATCAAACTTGGCTCTTTCTGATGCCCCCAAATCGTTCTTACTTAAAAACAATAAATAATATTGCATTATCATTTAATTTTAAAAAGTTAGATATATTATACTCTGTTCAGACAATACAATATTCTTCTGTAAAATGTATCTAAATTTTAAATATTAGGCATTTTAAAAATTATAAAGTTATAAGAACAGATTTTAATTCTGGCAATTTATGGTTTATTACTTTATTTAGACCTGTAAGTTGTATTCGTTATGTCATTATTCAGATTAAAAGTAACAGATAATTTTTCCACAAAACTTATCTCTTTTTTTCCATTTCCCATCAAATAATTATTTTGTTGATTCTTTGGTAACAACTTTATGCTGATAATAACAACTAAGTAGAATAGCAGGCAAAATAGATTGCTTCTTTTGAAAAATAGGATGATAGTCATAAAAGCATGGTTGATCAGTACAGAAAAATAAAAACAGAAAAACAGATACACATGAAGATTTATAAAATATCTTAACTTTTGTATCTTACATATGGTATCATCAGCTATTTGAATCATATGGCCTATCTTAATAACTTTCCTTGTGAATATTATATACTCATGGAGCTAATACATTGACACTCAACTATATCAAAATATAGAATGCTCTAAAATGTCTAAAATTATTTTGGAGATTGGAAAAAAAGAACTTTTAACTGTTCAACATGAACTATTTTTGTGATTTGTATCTCTATCTTTAAAATTTTATGTATCAAAACATGACATGCTATAATCCATCAACTGATATAATACACCATTGTAAATCATGATGTAATAGATCATTTGCCATGGCGCAGTGCTTTCAATAATGATGTAATACAAATTTAGATGGAAGAATGTTTAATACATATACATATATTTTTAAAACTCAGCTCTCTTCTTCAAGATTGGAAGTACACTAAATATTAAACATTGTTCTTTTTTTTCATAAAACACCAATATAATATTCTAAAGAAAATTCATAGGAGAAAATGATAGTTTTATCATTAGACTTTGTGGCGATTTCAATCTTATGCCCTTCATACATCTTAATTTTCCACATATAATAATAAAAATCTTTATGATGTATGGATAATTGGAGTGGATACGTATAATCAACCCTCAATTATCATTTCAGAGGCAAGAAAGAAATCACACAGACAAATGAAATGCTCAAATAAAAGAAGAATCAGAGAATCACAGAATTTAGAGCTGAAGGGAACTTAAAGTCAGCTACTCCGACCCCCTTATTTTACGGATGAATAAATTGAGCTTGGTGAAATAAAGGGATTTTCAAAAGATAACATAACCAAGTTATTTTCAGATCAAAGACAAGTGGGTCTTCTGGCTCAGGCTCTTTTCACCATCCTACACTGTCTTTTGAACTCCTTCCACGCGAAGTTGAACATATGACTTACAGAGATCTAGAAACACTCCATTACAATCTTCCAACTCTGCCCACCACATTACTTTAAACTTCTATCTAACCACTGAAAATACTGCTCAAAAGTAATCACTGTTTTTTTTTTAAGACATAAAAGGATGCTCGGAATATCATTTGTCAACTAGCTAATAAAAGCAATTAATTTTGTCAAATTTCACATCCTCCTGCTTAACGTATTTTAATGGACACATAGGAGACAAGAAAAACAGAAAAGCCAAAGAAAAACACACTTGAGTAAATTTCATTAAATAGAAAACTCCAGAGAAATACAAGGGGACTCATTTATTCATTCATTTAACAACCTTTCTGTAAGTATTTAAATATGGTATTTTGATTTCCAAACTCTCCTTCTGATAAAATTCCCTACCAACAGACCTCAGGATACAAATGCAGTAATCAGGCTGAGCTCAGGAAACTACATTCTTATTTCTCATTCTTATGATGAGACAAATTATAGGAAACTTTATACTATGTGAAAGCAATCAGTGCCCCTGTAGGAAGAGAATGATTAATCAGAAAAAACACTGGCTTCATGGAGTTTATAGTTTAGAGGTACAGATAAAGATATAGACAAATGATAGCCACATATTGAGCCCTCATTTGATGAGAGAAGAAAATTCTTAGGATGTAACATATAAACCATGAGTGACATTTTTATAGAGAGAACACTGCAGGTAGTGGGAATGGCATGTGCACAGTTAGGCAAGAGGCATACAGATAAAAGGAAAAAGAGGAAGGAAAAGTACAAAGCCAGATTGTGAATAAGTGAAGAGTGAGGTTTAGGTACACTTACAATGCATGAAGAAGTGGAGGGGGAGACTAGGCAGTAATGGTATTTTAAGATCAAATAATCAAGGATCTAAAGATCCAGGCTCAGCAATCTCTGAAAGTCCTTGATCATGGGAGCAACTTGATCCTAGTCAAAGGCTGGGATCTTTCACCTGAAAAGCAGTTTTTATAATTAATTGGAGTAAGGATAAAACTAAAAATAGGGAAACCATTTACAACTTGGATAGCAAGACCAAATTAAACCTTCTGAATATTTATAAAAATTGGGGTGCCTGGGTGGTTCGGTCAATTATGCGTCCAACTCTTGATTTCGGTTCAGGGCATGATCTCATGGTTTCCAAGTTAGAGCCCCACATTGGGCTCTGCACTGACAGTGACAGTGAAGAGCCTCCTTGGGATTCTCTCTCTCTCTCTCTCTCTCTCTCTCCCCCTCCCCTGCTTACACGCTCTCTCTCTTCTTCTCTCTCTCAAAATAAATGCACTTAAAAAAGAATATTTATAAGACTATAAATCTAAATTTTGTGTTTTCAGACAAACTTTATGGCATTCTATTGCTTTTTGTACATAATACATGTGTGTTTATATATATATATAAACATAAATATGTATATATATATATACAGTGTATATATATATATACAATGTAAACATTATATGTGTGTGTGTATATATACGTATATATACGTATATATACACACACACACACACACACACAAACACACACATGCATAAAGATAGACAGTGGAAAGTATATATAAAATGCTACTGGAAGCTATTTCTGAAAAATGAGATTATTGAGGATATTTTATTTTTAATTTTACTCTTTTCTGTAATCTTTAAATATTTTACAACAAATTTGTATTCCTTTATAAGAAAAGACAGAATTATAAAATACTTTCAAAGTAACAGTCATATAGAAACATTTTAAAAAATCAGTGTAGACAAGGAAATTTTATCATGTCCTTCCTTCACTTCTAAACCAGCTAAAATTGTTACTGTGTGAAAACTAAAATACTTTTAAAAGCAGATTAACTATAACATAATAAAGTATTTGGGTGTTTTGCTGATGTTTTTGTAGGTTAAATTTCTATTATGTAAACAAGCTCTATGGTTTTGAGAGAATTAAATAAAAAGTAAAAACTGTAGATTCTATGTACTCATCTGGGAATAAATACAGAGAGGGGGAAAATGATTTAATTACAAATGGAAAACATCAAATTTTCCCAATATGACAATTTCAATGGTGACATGAATCTTTGATCATAGCAAAAGTACAAGCCATCTCATTGTTTCAACTCAGTACCTTTCCAAGTTTGGGCTCTGTCTTTTTGCAGATGATAAACCAAACATCAAAGTACCAATTTCCACACCAGTTTCTGATCAACAAAAACTAATCCGTGGATTAAAAGTGAACTATATATATATATATATATATATATATATATATGAACTATATATATATATGATATAGAAATGATATATATCATATATATGTATATAAAAAAGATTATATATATCTAATCTTTAAGAAAAGCAGATTTCAGAAAGTTCATATAAAATATTATAATTTAGTAAAAGAGAGTATGCCTTAAGAGTGATGAACAACCCATAAAATTCTTAAAAGAAAAATAATATTGCTTTAAAAGAAAAGGAAATATCTAAAAATTCAAGATAATTTTTACAAAGAAAATAACTTTAATAAAAACCAGAAAAACAGTTGAAGTGGCTTACAAGCCCATCCCTTAGTCCACCCCCCAACAAAGAAAAAAGATACTCAAAGGATAAATATGTGAAAAGGGATTGGTTCTGTAATAAACACAACAGACCTATGAAAGCCCAAAAGAATCAGCCTTAAAAAAAAAAAAAAAAAAAAAAAGAAAGTTAAGAATCACAAAAGGGACACATTACATAAAAATAGAGGGTAAAAAAAGTAAACAGGTCCTTTTGTTGGAGCAAATAATATTCTTTTTTAAAATTTTTTAAAATGTTTTATTTTATTTTTGAGAGACAGAGACAGACAGCATGAGTGGGGGGAGGAGCAGAGGGAGGAGACAAAGGATCCAAAGCAGGCTCCAGGCTCTGAGCTGTCAGCACAGAACCCGATGCGGGGCTCAAACCCACAAACTGTGAGATTATGACCTGAGCCGAAGTTGGACACCTAAATGACTCAGCCACCCAGGCATCCTGGGGCAAATAATATTCTAATGAGAGATGGCTGACCAGCTATGCCTATTAGATGTTCATCTTTTTAGACAAATGATATAATAAGATTATCATTATTATTCTTACATTATATAGCACTTTGTAGTTCAGTTGAAACATTTCCCATGAATTTTATCATATGTATCTCACTGTCTCCTATAATGAATGTAGTGTCACTTTGTTATTCTAATTTTAGACAAAAGAAACAGAGACTCCATGTTGTGACATATGCCAGTCACACAGTAGGAAAGTGGCACTCTAAGACCAGATGAGCCTAAGTAGACTATTATGTACTGTATCATCCTTCTTTTTTGTGGGATTAAAAGTTCGCATGATAAGAAGCAAATTTTAGGGAAGAAAGTAGTAAGATTGATTTGAGTAATACTGAGGTGAGTATAGGACTTCAAGGAGAGGCTCTCCAGTTGGCAGTGGATATTTGGGTTTATATTCAGGAGGGAGACCAGTATGGAAGCTGCATTTAGAAAATAAGAAAATCTGGGTGTAGATAAGATCATCCTGCTTTGTGAAGCCAAAAAACTATTTGAAGAATGGGTACGGTGAAAAAAGGAGGTCAGGGTATAGTAAAGTCTAAGGGAAGAAAATAATTACTTCTAGAAGACAGTTGTCAGAAGTGAACAGGGCCAATGACAATGAGAAGAGGCAGATTGTTCAATAAGTGTACAGAGAACCATGAGAGAGCTTGGTCTCCAGAGGAAACGTGGAGAAACCAAAAGAGACTTGAACATGTTTTTAATGCTGGTATGACAAAGGAAGCAGAGAGGAAAAGATGGATACAATTATGAAGTGCCTGGGTGTCTCAGTCAGTTAAGCACCCTACTTCAGCTCAGGTCATGATCTCAGGGTTCGTGAGTTTGAGCCCCGCCTCGGGCTCTCTGCTGTCATTGCAGAGCTGGCTTGGGATCCTGTCTCCCTCTCTCTCTGCCTCTCTACCTCTGGCTTTCTCTCTTTCTCAAAAAGAAATAAACATTCAAAAGGAATATACAATTAGACTGGGAAATAATAGATGAAATGACGTCCTTATGAACAAATGTATCCAGGTATTTGCTTCAGGAATGAGGGTCTTGCTTTTGCTCCTTGTTGAGAATGGGAATATATTTGGTGGCAAGATGTGTTTTTTTTTATCTCATTTCCCCCAATTTCTCTGTGAAGCAAGAATTACAACCATTTACAGAGTGTAAATACTGATGTGGTATACTAAAAATTTGAAAGAGAAGTTTCAACATAGAAACAATCGATAGAAAAGAGAACCAACTGAAGAAAAAAAGGATTACCAGATAGCAAAGAGGATCCAGCTAAGATTGGAGATCATGAATTTGCAGTGGTTATACACTGTGACTTTTTTCCCATCAGCATTCAACGGCCCAGATATAGTGTTAGGAAAGATGGATAACTGGATTGAGTTTGAATTAGAATTTTGAAGAACAAACAGAAACGGAAGGGAGGAAAATGGCAAACTAGAGATTGAAGCGATTGACTGTAGTCTACATTGGATAGCAAAGCAAGTGAAGGCAAGAAGGTTTCATTCTAGGAAAGAAGTACACGGGTCACTGTATTAGAAATCTTCACTTTTTGAAGCATAAGTATAAAAAGAAATCTCTTTATAGTCAGAACATTTACAATTCTGGCTTGCAAATAATCTTAATCTCTAAAAGCAATATCTGATATTAATACACAGCTTTGCAGAATAATCCTAGGATTTTGTGACATAAGCCTTAAACTGCATGAGTCAAAGACATATTCAGTCAAGAGAACGAGAAGATAAGCACAGACTGGAAGAAAATATTTATAAAACACACATCTGATAAAACAGTGTTATCCAAAATAAACAAAGAACTCTGGAAACTCAACAGTAAAAAAAACAAATCACCCACTTATAAAGTGGGCCAAAGACCTTAAAAATTCACCAAAGAAGGTAAACAGACAGTTCATAACCATATGAAAAGATGCTCCAATCATATGCCATCTGGAATACGCAAATTAAAATGAGATACAACTATACACCATTAGTATGGCCAAATTCCAAATACTGAAAACACTAAATGCTGGGGAGGATGTGGAGAAACGGGAAGTCTCAAACACTGTTGATGAAACTGCAAAACAGTATAGCCATGTTGGAAGACAGTTTGGCGGTTTCTTATGAGACTGAACATACTCTTTCCAAATGATTCAGCAATCCCACTTCTTGGTATTTACCCACAGGAGATGAAAACTTACGTCCATACAGAAACCTGCACATGGAAGTTTATAGAAGTTTTATGCATAATACTTGGAAGCAACCAAGATATCCTTCAGTAGTTAAAGAGGTAAATAAACTCTGGTGGAAGCAGACAATGAAAGAAAGAAGAAGGGAGCTATTAAGCCTTGAAAAGAATCTTAAATGTATATTATTAAGTAAAAGATGCCAATGTGAAAAGTCAACATACAATGTGACTCCAACAATAAGACATTCTGGAAAAGACAAAACTATGGAGAGAATAAAAAGATCATTGGTTGCCAGTGGTGGTGAGGGATGAATTGGTGGAACACAGAGGATTTTTAGGGTAGTGAAACTACTCTGATACTATAATGATGGATACAAGTAATTATATATTTGTCCAAACCCATAATGTACAACACCAAGAGTGAACCCTAATGTACTCTGGACTTGGGGTGATTACAATGTGTAATATAGGCTCATCAGTGTAAACAAATGTATCATGCTGGTGGGAAATATTGATAATGGCAAGGCTATGTATATGTGGGGGCAGGGAATACATGGGATATCTCTGTACCTTCTTCTCAATTTTTCTATGAACATAAAACTGCATTAGAAAATAAATTCATGTTGGGGCGCCTGGGTGGCTCAGTCGGTTGAGTGTCCGACTTCGGCTCAGGTCACGATCTCGCGGTTTGTGAGTTCGAGCCCCACATCAAGCTCTGTGCTGCCAGCTCAGAGCCTGGAGCCTGCTTCGGATTCTGTGCCCCCCCTCTCTCTCCGCCCCACCCCTGCTTGTGCTCTCTCTCTGTCTTTCAAAGATGAATAAACATAAAAAAATTAATAAAAAAAATAAATTCATATCAAAACAAAACAAAACATATTGAGTGTGAAGTTCCTAACTATATGAAATAGTGTACTCTTTGGCTAACTACTTTATCATATTTCCTACAAAAGCCCAAATTGGTGATGATATATTCACAATAAGTTGAGTTCAAACACATAAAATTTAAAATATCTTCTGGCTTAACACAGTAGTAGTTCTCAAAATGTTGCCTCTAGACCAGCAGAATCAGCAAACCTTTGGACTTTGTTAAAAATGTAAATTCTTTGCCACCTACCCTGTTACTGAATCAGAAATTATGGAGGTGAGACTTAGCAAAATGTTTTTTCAAACCCTCCAGATGGCTCCAAAGCACATCACCGTGTGAGAATTCCTGCAGTACAGCAAACTCATTGTTGTAAACTGGCCCAAAAGGTCAGCCTGGATTTCTTTGTATAAGTGATTTCAACTTTATTCTTTCAAAAAACTTTATCTCGGGGCAATTTCTTACTATCAAGGACATATTGATGAGACATGAAAAGATTCAGTGGCTATGCAGCTAAAAACATAAACAAAAAGAAGCATCATAGAACTCTGAATAAAAAAAAGAAACTTCAAATTTTGATAGAACACTCTGGGTTTATGTGCCTACAAATACAGGTGGCTTTGTTTTCTTCCATGTTGGCTGTTAGACATATTGTCATCCATAAAAGAAAGACATCAAGGGCTTTTGTAGATGGTAGAAATGGTTATATAATTTCAACAAGATACAGCAAAATCCCAAAATTAACGAAACAGAGGCAGTGAAGGGGGATTTCCTGGTCCCTGTGTTCTGCCTCCAAAGCGAAGGTTGTAATGAAATCCTGGGGATGTTATTCATTACCCTTTAACAGCTCTAGAAGTATTATGGAAAAAAGAAGGAGAAAGGAAAGAGACAGGGGAGCAGGAGAGGAGAGAATGTGGTTGAGAGGCTGTGATGCCTCTAAGAGAAAATAATTGACAAGTACAGGTGTTAGGTTTCTTAAAACATGGGAACAAAGGCCAAACATTGTCCCAAGGCATAGATTCTCTAAGAAGATAAGTAACAGTTCAAGACAATTCAGCAATATTATTGTCATTCTGTGATAAACAATATTGTGATTTCTTGTTAAATTGTATCTTCTGCTTTTTCTTTCTTCAGCAACTATAGCTAAGGAAGGTAAGACAGAAGTAAAACATCCAACATAAAACAACTTTCTAGTTTATCCTCAACTTGGTTCCTTTGAACTAAGGCTAACATAGAAGCAAAATAGATTCCTTAATAAACATTGACCTTCCACAATAAATCTCTTTTAGTAAATAACTCATTATATCATAGTGACCAGGAACTGAATCAAAAGGAATTAACCAAATAATGGGGAAAAGAGAGGGACCCAAGATAAGCAACTGTTTAAGGTCACTTATAGAGTTAATAATATTTCCATTAAAGCATTTCATTTACAGTGGAATGCAATAAAACTTTCACTGGTGTTTTTAAACTTTCAGTTGTAGGACTACTTTTTATGGCAATTTTTCAAATCAATTACTATGAAGTTAAAAAATCCAATAAAATATTTAATATCAAATTTAGGATGACATTCTTGTGGCATGGTATAAGTCATTAACATACTGTAAGCTCATAAACAACTAACACATGCACAAAATATTCAGAATTTAATCATACAATTGGTATATAAATTATTGTAAATTATGAATTACTGTGAGGCCCTGTACACTGAAACGAGACTATCCTCACAGTCATCTATACTACACAGTATCTTAGATGCTAAGCCACTGCATTTGCATTTCTGTAACAAAGAACATCATTTTCTTGAAACATGTTATGGCCTGGCCTCATTAATTCAGAAAAAAGAAAATACAATTAAAGAGAGTCTTCCGAGGTTCTAAAGTCATCTGAATTTTGGAGTGGTTAATGACATGAGTGTTATTAGCTTAAATTAATCCTGTTACTATGGTAGGTTATAGGGAAACTATTCATATTTTAATCTAGAAATTTTGCTGTAATTCCATTTGATTTCTGTGAGAGACATTTGGGACCAAACATAATATTATATATATATTATATATAATATATATATATGGCATGAAAATGAGAAATCTCAGTATTGCACTCTATGTTGGCTAGAAAACTAAGAACATTGACTATTTTTCATGTTAAATTTCTATTCTTTTAGTTAAAAATAAAAGAGCTAGTTCTTTAAAATGCATATGTAGCTATATCTCTATCTGTATCTATAATATTCATTCGTCAAGTTCCTCATACGGGAACTTGCACTTAACTTTCCAACTTGTTTCTTTTCATCTCACATGACAATTACAGATTCACTTTCTGAATGATGTGCCTGGTTTATATGTTTCCCATATAACACCATATAAATATCTCACTTTTGGAAGCATATAGTTTATTATAAGATCACCTTAAACTTGCCATTCTTCTCCGATCTTATAATACATTTTGTAATAGTACATAGATTCCGTACAATTTGGGGACTTATTGAGATTTCATTTCCAACATGTGAAGCATTTCAACTTACACGCAGCTATGATAGCACATCAACACTTGTACACAGGCTACAAAGTTTTCCCACTGAGATACTTGAAAACACTCCTTTAGCATGCTTTCTTATTTCTTATTGTTTTCTTGAATGAAAAAAGAACAATGCTACATAACAATAATTTAATATTAATATGGGTAAGTTAAACATAAAGCTTCATTGTCATATTAAATGGGTAAAGGTTTTTTGAAGTATGGTCAATTTATTGATTTGAGCATGTAAAACTGTTCCTGTGACTTAGGCAGCTTTCTTTTGTTACATCAAGAATGGTAATTTTATTGAGAAAGACACAATAGAAGATGATTGATTGTCTGCTTTTGTCATGGAGATGAATTATTGCAGAATGCATACATGAAAAAATAAAAGCATTGTTCTATAAATTGGCCCTTGATGCTTTGTTCATTTCAGTTCATTGTTCCTAGAGTCTAGCATGAGCTAATACCAAATAGTATAGTAAATAAAGGCATTTTTTTTTTTGCTGAAGCAAAATTACTTTCTTCACTAATGAAACTCAGCTTTATGAAATAACAGTGTCTGCCAGTATGCTACATTTAAAATGTATAATTTAATCTATGCCAAAAGCTGAGTAGTAACAGAAAGTTTGCATAGCCATTATCATTTTATTAAATTAGTAATAAGAGTGCATAATGAAAAATGAAAAACTTTTTATTTAAAACTTAATGGGAAAGCAGCTCACAAGCAATGCAAATTAAAAAGTGGTACATTTAATTTTAGACAGTTGAATAAAATCTATTAAGAAAAAATATAATTGTCAGTAACCGTTGAATGACTTCAATAACTTTTTAATCAAAAAATTAGAATCATGACTATCAAATTTTCTAAGACTTTTAAAAAGATAAAATATTAGAATACAAAAAAGTTTCATCAACCTTTATGTCTCTAAAACAAGACATAAAATACTCCTTTTAAATAGATTAATGTCATGCCAACTTGTTATTTGCTTCTAGGAGAAATTATTTCTTTCTTTATATTTGAGGCATGGATAATATCTAATGCAATTAATCTGTTGTTTTATGAAGTTTGCTTTTTAGGTAGATTTCAACGTCAGTGACAGTTGGATCTCTCCAGCTACGTTACTTATAACTTAGTGTTTTTTTTTTTTTTTCTGATGCACTGTGATTTGCTGAGAGACAGAACACTTCATTCTAGATACAGCTATCACCTGGTGTTTGCTAAATCACTGTGAAATTCTTGCAACAGCTGTTTGTTCCTGGGGAAACATTCACTTCATATTGCAGCAATAAACTGATCATTGCCAATTAAATGCCCATTAATTGTGTAAGCAAGGATTACTGCCAGATGTTTACATTAGAAAGAAAAATATCCTTTGCTATTTATTTTCCACTTAAAGCCATCCCTTTTCATGTAAATAATTATGTATATGAGTTTTGGTTTTTATAATAGGCCACAAATTTCAGTTCAAAAATTAATAAACAATCTCTCCATAGGTTTGCTGTAATAGAGCATACGCTAGGCTACATCATACCTATAATAAAAAGAATAAATTTGAGAAGAATCACTTTTTCAATGCAAAAATAATTCTGAAACATTATACAGTGACTCAAACTTTCTAGCTAATTTGCTATAGTACATGTTTCCTAGAACTTGTCTTTATTTCCCTTTATTGCGTTTGGAATTACAAGCCTATGAAATTGTGTTCTTAAAAGTTAAGATAAAACAAACTCTCTTACACAGCCTATAATGGAGAAGAAAACTATAAAACTAAAAGAATCCATATTGAAACAAAAGCAAGTGGTGGTTTTAGATTTTTAGCTAAATCTCACCACCTTTGTACTGACCTGGGGCTTCCTTTGATCTCAAAATATGAAATTCTTCTCCACAATGCAACAGTGATGAGAATGAAACATGCACTTAATAATATGTTGTCTCAAGTATCTTATTTCTCAACACCAAAACAAAATGGCAAATAAACATTAACTATAATGAATATATTTATTACCTCTTTTAGTGTCTAAATAAATGGCAAAAGTTAAAAAAAAAAAAAGTGCTTCCCTAGCAATGCACACCTATAAATCATGCTTTTTAGATAGGAGAGCTTTCACAGAATACATCATATACACATCTCCTTGCAGTTGTGCCTTTATGTTTTTCTACAGAATAGCAAATTCCTATACATGTCCTCCCTGTTAGAGTCACTGATCCCAGCCCGTCATACCCCAGCCACACAATGTATGCAAACAACAACAACAAAAAGATTAGGTGGCATTCTGTTCCTCACCAGATTGAACCACACCTTCTCTTTGGAAGGTGATCACAGGACACATTCAGAGCTGGGGAAGACATGAAACAGTAGCATCTGGCTCCTTAAATATCTCCACAGGCATTTGTAATGGCATCTTTGAAGTTTTCTCTGCATCTGTCACATGTTTAGACTGCACATTGACTGCCCCAGCTGAGCACGATTTTGATTCTTTGAGACTTTGAATAGTGTAATCTGTTTAAGAATAAGGCTCGGGAAAATCCCTCATAATATCCATACACAAGCTCTTTCATGATTAAAAAAAGGGGGTCCTCATTCCCATAACTGTTATTTTTTATGCTGAAATGATGCCAGCCTTTGAGTTAATAATACAGCCTACAATTACATTCCAGCTTTGCACATTTTTTGAGAACCTGTACTCAAAAAATCACATCTTGTCTAGTTTTTTTTTTAACCAGTATTATAGAAATTACTACTTGAGAAGAAGGCCTCTGTAAATGTGATGTGTGCATAATCATCTTGGCACCCGATTATAAAAGAAATCTGACCACTGTCAACTCACTTTGAAAATCATTTTTGATTCAACCTATTGAACATCAAGTGCATCAAGTGCAGAATATAAGAATAAAGGGTGATTTGACTTAAATGGTAGTTTGAGTGCTATTGACTTTGCATCTATTAAATTAATATACTTCTAACAATTAAGTCATAAAGACTGTATTTAACCCACCTCTATAAGTGTACAGACTACTTCCTACTGTTAATGAGTCCTTGGATATATAAATACAAATTGGGACTATTAAATGGAGCTTCATTCTCTTCAATTGCATGATTGTCCTATTTTACATTTTTGAAGTTGACAAGTTTTTTCTTCGTGTTTCTAAACTCAATATTTCTATTTTCATCAAGGAACTGTCTAGTAAGTTCATCGATGCCAGGGATCAAAGTCTTACTCTTTTACTCTCCTTCAACATTTACTATTTTAAAAGAAGATAACATGAAGAAGGAATTGCTTCTAATGATTAATTTGAGTGTGTGTGCATGCATGCACACACACATGCACATACACATACGCACATCCCAAAATAAACAGAAAACAATAGCTGCTTTCAGAAGAAAGTTTTTCCATACACATTAAAGTTTACCACTTCAGCCATCATCTTCTCTGTTTAGAAGATTACCCTGACTGTATAGATTATCCCATAATTCATGACAAGGGTTTTTTTGTTTTGTTTTATCAAAAGGAACATAACATTTAACTTTAAAAATGTAAATACAAAACCAGCACCAGAGGAAAGATGACAAAGTATACTCCTACCATGAACACCCTGAGGTGAGGAGTAGTGTAAGACAAATGAATATGAGACAGCTGGAAAAAGCAGGAACTATTTGTGAAGAAGAAATCCAGATCCATACTCTATTCCAAATGAAGAGAATTAAGTGTTCCATTTATTCTTCCGGAACGCTTCCCCACTGCCTTCAGAAGTAGATCATTAATGTGGACCAGCTTCTTTCTCTCATTTCTGCCAACTTTGAAGGTAACCCTCTCCAAAGACTCAGATGACTGAAAGCATTATATCCACCACAAGGGTTACCATGTAATGTAGTTTTGTTTGTTTATGTTTGTGATCTTCATTCTATGCCTGTTTGATATGCAAATGAACAATTTGCACGCATATGTGTCTTGATATTCACACCTCTGTGTCTCAATTCAGGTTTGGGAGAATGGTTGGTATAAAATGAGGGGCTTGGAATTCTTATTGAATCCATGTTGTGGTCCTAAGTATAATACAAAATATGAGTATGCTTCATGTTCCCAGAAAATACAGTAATGAAAGACCATAATGGGGAAGTGTAGGTTCACTGGTTCAGAAGCCCTGTTACTTCACAAGTTAAAAACACAGAAAAATGTACACCGTGAACACACTTGGCTTATATCTGTAAGTGACGAAAGCCACTTATGGCATTGGTTGGCAGGAAGTAATGTGAAGCATGAATGGGAAATCCTTTTCAAGGAATAACTTGTGAGTCTTATCTTTGTTTTTAAGTGTCCGTGACACGCAGATTTTTTTCCCCTCATTTTCTTTATGGATAACTGAGGAAGAATTCTGGAACAAATTACTGATGTTTATGATTGTTACAAAAGAAACTTAGATAACAAACTCATTTACTTAATATCAAAAAAATGAAGGTTTAAAAGAATAAACTATAAAAGACTCTAGGAGAAAGAGTCTACAGATTCTGAAGGAAGATATAGAGAGGAAGATTCAGAGAAATCCTACAATTATATTAATTTAACCATTTATTTATTTAAGAAACTTTCATTAAGTTACTACTACATTCCAAGGATTGTGAGAAAGCATAAAGCAATGGGGAAAAAATACTAATTTGCTGAAGATTTTAAGTCTTCCACTGATTGGATGCTGAAGAATGGGCCCTTCTGCAAGTATGAACATTAATTTTCTCATTTGTAAAATAAGAAGAGTGAAATAGATACTAAGTATCCTCCAGCTTTGAAGCTCATTACTGAAATTTTCATTTTTCAATCAGCGTGCCATATTGTACATGCAGCCATTGAGTCTGTAGAGTGCTACTCCAGACTCCACAAACTGAGTAGGGCATTTCCAACTGTACTCTCAAAATTCAGCTCCTATCATGAGATTACTCAGATACTCATCCTCAAACACAGAACTCTTGGAAACAGAAGAACATGATACTTAGAAAGGGAGTACAAAAAAAGAGATATCCCAAAATGCAAACAAAATGATACCCTCATGTCCAGAACAAAGGTATGCCTCCAAATTTACCATATGAATTTGACAAAATCTCATGTATGTTTTCTGAGACATTACTCCCACAGTATTGTTCAGAAAACAAATGCGTCTAAAACATTTTCTACACTACTGATCTTAAAGGTTCAGGAATGACAGTTCTGAGAAATCTTACAGATTAAAAAAGAAAAAAATTTAATGCTTACCTTGTCCAAAGTTATCTAACTAAACACATGATTGTGGAATCCAATTTAGAAAACAATGTAGTAGGAAATTAAACCAAGATTTAGTTTAATGGGTCTCAGAAAAAAACCCTAAGGCAGTTAAGGCTAAGACACCAATGAAGTTTCCATTCTATAGTCTGCACAAAGGCACATAGCCAAGAAAGTGTTTGTTGTTAAACTTATCAACCATCCCACAAACCTCAGTACTTCTGCTGTGGGTCAAAGGGGAGTCAGGTGAGTGCCACATAGCCCTTATCTTTCAGGGAGGACACACTGCTTTAATGAATAGCTATTAGTGCTACAAAGAACACAGGTTTTTGAAGCACAGATACACAGTACAATGAAGCCTCCCATAAAGCTCCATGGGCAGGTGATTTTACATATAATTGGACTGCATCTTAAGTCTCATCTTTCATCAAGCATACATCCCAAACAGCTAAGGACAAAATTTCCCATTTTCTGCCCCAGAGAGGGATCTGTACAGGAGAAAGTAAGGCTCAGGAAAGGCAAGAAGAGTGGGCAGAAATTTCTTGAGAAATAAGCAAGTAGCAAGTAGATTCCCACCTCTACCATATCCTCTCTACCCAGTATGGATGGGGACAGAAAACAGACCATCACGTTTGATTTTGTCAATCACTCCTACAGAACCATTAACAGGTCTATTAATATGTAAACTCGAGCAGACAAATACCAATAGGTGGTGCTAAAATCTGGCCAGGGTAGATGTGAACCACTCAAAAGCACCCACTCTTGGCCAATTAGTAGACAAATCTGCCCCAATCATGTCACTACTCTCACAAAAACATGATCCCACGTCCATTTTACCTAACTGAATTTTTTGGACTCAAGTCATCAGTTACTGGTAAGGTTTTACTACGCATGAGCTTGAAATCAATGATAATGAGCTCTGGTGGCCCTGACCATGCTGAATAACTTCTCTGGAATAAAGTTTCTGAGATAGTTGCTTACTAATCACCTCCTGGCCCTGTGAATCGTTTTGGAGTGCTTCTGCTGCAAATGTATTAAAAAAGTGATAACCAATGTCTTAAATATGAAGAGCCAGTTTTTCTCACATGAGAAAAAAAAAGCTGTTGACACTAAATACTGTTTAACTAGCTCAGTAATTCAGTTCCAGTGTATCTATTTTTTGGCTTTTCCTTCATGGATGCACACTGCCACTATAGCTCAGGCATCATTTTTACATGGACAAGTAGGGGGGGGCACGCCTGGGTGGCTCAGTCTTTTAAGTATCTGACTTCGACTCAGGTCATGATCTCACAGCTCATGAGTTCAAGCCCTATGTCAGACTCTGTGTTGACAGCTCAGAGACTGGAGTCTGCTTCAGATTCTGTGTCTCCCTCTCTCTCTGCCCCTCCCTTGCTCATGCTCTATCTCTCTCTCTAAAAAATAAATAAACATTAAAAAAGGAAACTAAAAAAAAAATAAATAAAAAAAAATAAAAGATGGGCAAGAAGGAAGGAACATATCAGCCACAACTTTCACCTTTACCACTGAAAGCAACTGGCTTCCCAGCAAGGCTGCAGCAGATTTCTACATTAGCCCAAGCTATCACATAGTCACAAGGGAGCCTGAGAATGCATGGATCAAAAACAAGGATATCCAGGATGGTCAAAGGGTCCAGAGCAGCCACAAAGAATGGCATATACCTCCTAAACATAATCCTACTTTTTTTAAGTTTATTTTTTTTGTTTTGAGAAAAGACAGTGAACAAGCGCACACGAGATGGGGAGGGCCAGAGAGAGAATCCCAAGCAGGCTCCACTCAGGGCAGAGCCCAACATGGAGCTCCATCTCAGGAACTGTGAGATCATGACCGGAGCAAGTATCTAGAGTTGGAGGCTTAACCGACTGAGCCACCCAGGCGCCCTCATAATTTTACTTTCTATGGTCATAATTACACAGAGCATGCCAAAAGTGAAAAGGAAAGAAAGAAAGAAAGAAAGAAAGAAAGAAAGAAAGAAAGAAAGAAGGAAGGAAGAAAGGAAGGAGGAAGGAAGGAAGGAAGGAAGGAAGGAAGGAAGGAAGGAAGGAAGGAAGGAAGGAAGAAAGAAAGAAAGAAAGAAAGAAAACCGTCTAAATAATAACACTGACATTTGTTTTTCTCCCTGACAAAAGGTTTTTTTAATTTCAGTGCCAAACAATGGTGTCAGGTGTTTTCTATTTAAATGGATTGTGAGTAATAGTGACTTACATATAGCAGTGTTAATCAAAACAATGCCAATCTCCTCTGATGAAAAAATCTCTGTGAAGGAACTGGTGATAATTTAATTCGAATCCAAGGTTTCTCTCTGTGACAAAGTGACTATCCTCCCTGATGTTTCCAGGACATTCTCAATTGTTTGTTGTTTCAGTATGATTGCTAAAAATACCTCTTTCACTTTCAAAATGTTCTGGCTTAGCAATAAATTATATGATCACCTGATCTATTACTCTTTCTATGCTAATGATTTTTAAACTTGTATCATTAGAACAAATCACGTACCTGAACGACAGAACTCCATTAGGAGAAGCCTAGTCAATATCTCCGCCAGGATGTTTCACCAAAAACTGAGCCATCCCAAAGCAAACTTATGTCATCTACTCAATGGCTCTTCCCAAATCTTCTTTTCTTGTTAGTCAAAGGCCTAAAAGATTAGACAAAAGACCATGCACTTTCCTTTAAGTACATGTTCAAGCTGTCTACTTAGCCCTGCTTCACACACTTTCAAATTGGGAATATGGGAAAATCATTTATGAGCTTTTTTTTTTTAAAGATTTTATTTTTAAGTAATTTCTATACCCAATACTGGGGCTCAAACTTACAACCCCAACACCAAGAGTTGTATGCTCTACCAAATGAGCCAGGCAGGCACCCCTCATGGATGAGTTTTAAGTAGACAATATTAATGAATGATTTCCCCTTGCTTTCACAGTAAAGATCCAAGGTTTCCTATAGTCTACAAGATTCTTTATGAACTGGCCTATACTAATCTCTTGTCATGTTAAACCACTTTTCCCACATTCCCATTACTATCCTGGACTATGTTCAGTTCCTTGAAAGCATCATTTTCCCTCCTGGCTTATGTCCTCTGAATATCCTGTTCAATCTGCTTGGAGCAGTCTCTCCCATCTTTGATGCCTATCATCTTTCAGACTTCAGCTCCAACATCCTTTCATCAGGGTAACATCCCTTACACTCTAAAACTAACTCTTTTATACCTGAAATATACTATACTTCCATACATTTTCCTTCCCAACATCCACTTTAAAGTTTGTAAGTTCAAACCTGTATGACTGTTTGATAAGAAATTATCTCCTAGACTAAACATTTTTTATTGCATCTTTAGCACAGCGCTTTTATTTAGTATATTCTTTCTTTTAATTTTTTTTAATGTGTATCTTTATTTTTGAGACAGAGAAAACGGGGGAGAGGCAGAGAGAAAGGGAGACACAGAATCGGAAGCAGGCTCCAGGCTCTGAGCTGTCAGCACAGAGCCCGACACGGGGCTCGAATTTGTCAACTGCGAGATCATGACCTGAGCTGAAGTCAGACGCTCAACCGACTGAGCCACCCAGGCACCCCTATTTCGTATATTCTTAATAAATATTTACTATGTATATGGATGCTCGAATGGTAGTATAATACATAGAGCATGATAGTACCAGATCATATTTAGTCTTTACCATCAACAGACACTCCAAGTGAAAGTCATCCTTTCAGAAGATAACCTTGAAATATGAGATAATTACAATTTCCATAAAAACATTTGTGATTTTTTTAATTCAAACACTATCCAAACTTCATTCTTATTTAATTCACTCTGATATACTGGATTAATGATTGCTTAATTGTATAGAATAACACTTTTAGATGTATCTTAAAACCACTTAAATTTTGAAGAGTGGCACCTTATCCTATGAATTTAGACTTTTTTGAGGCCTACCTTATATGACATTTCATGATTTTAGATATATTTGTATATCTCTTTCTGATTACAGCAGTCTCTGGGATGTTCCACGTGATTCCCTTTACCAGGCAGATGAATCCATCTAACAGCCACTGTAAGTGTTGTCTGCTAACAGCTCACAGCTGACCCCTTCACCAGAGACTTGCCCTTGGCTGATGGGGGCCTTCTCTTTTCTAAAAAAGAAGTTGAAATAATGAGTTCCTGGCCACCGGGTCGCCAAATAACTAGCACATTTTGACACATATAAAAGTACTAATAAAAAATAACATTTCAAAAAAGGATTTTTCTTCCAAATAAAATATTTGTCATTGCTTTTACAAAACTGCAAGACTTGGTAAATGTCACTTCAAAATTTAGTTTTAGGATTGAGATTTACAAAGGTAACTCGGTATGCCAGGAGGAGAAATTCTGCCTTCTGCCTACTCCAGCCCAGTGTAGATTAAGACATTAAATCATTCTAATTTTATGATGTGTTTAACAAATAAATTTAAGCAATGATTAGGTCATTAGTTCATATAAGAACAAAATCAATGTGGTGCTATCCATGAAAAACAATATATTGAGAAAAGAACTCAACAGTGTTAACAGTTCAACTCTTATTTTAGAAGCCATGGGGAAAAACAAAACTAAAGGGTTAATATATAGTGGCTCAATCTAGTATTCTGTATCAACTGGACTCTGTCACTTATAGTTCTCTAGAGATCCAGTAAGTGTTCATCAATTAAAATAAGAGAAAAAGATAAACAACTCTTGTCAAGATGGCTATTAATTTCAGAAGTATAGCAAGCTGCTTACTTGGTCTCAGCTTGCTCCCTGGTGAATACAACTGGTCGGTATATGACTTGACCATAGTTCACATACCGTGGCAGCTCCAAGTCTCAAAAGTCTAAGATAAAGACTGCAGAGAGTTCTAGTGTCAGAGATCTCAGCCAAGGGTTTTCTTGGAGGTCAGTACTGTAAGGTCAACTTCAACTGTCAAACTGAAAAAAGCATGAAGACAAATCCATATGAAGTATTCTTACTTAACACAAGAGGACCGAAGGCCATTATCTAGACGTTAATGTTGTGGCAAAAAAAAAAAAAAAAAAAAAATCAACAAATAAATTAAATTTGATCCAATGATATGTCCTAATTTAGGAACCTATTTAGGAACTTCCTGTTGTAGATTCCTAACATTTTAATACACTAAAAAACCAATTCTATGTTGAATATGCAATCAGTAGCCACAGAAATGCTTTATTAGATTCCATTATATCTTTCAATTATTTTTAGAATAAGAAAAAGAAAATGAGGCAAGCTCATCATCGAATAAACTTATACAATCTTCTTCATAATTTGGTTTACCATTCACACTCCATTTGATATTAATATATGTAACTATCTAGATGCCACCCTTTCTGTTTTGAGCACTGCTTTTATTTGCAAGATTAGATTTCAACGTTAAGGACACTAGAAATAAATTGAAATTAATTTTTCTACCAAAAAAATCGAATAAAGTCTTTACCTAAAATAGGTAAAAATAAAACCAACTTTTTTGCAGGTGCTGATTTGGATAAACAATGAAAAACTCCTAAATTGAAAACCATTCTTTTTTTTAAGTTTGCAGTAAAATAAAATCAAATTCATGGCTATTCGTTCATTATACTTAATGAGGTTATAACAATATGTTCACTTCAGTGGTCATTAACTTCAGCCTTAATTGGCAATTTTCACAAAGATGTTTCTAATTTAAAAATCTTCTGGGTAGAAGATATCAATCAATGATAAAAATAAAATATTCGCAGTATCATATGTATTTTCCAATATTGAAAATAATAGTGCTATTACATGTAATATAACATTATTATGGTGGGTGTTTCTCTTGAACAACACATGCCACTATGTTTTACAAGACATCTTCAATGTTAGAAAAAATATTAACCAAAGAAGAGTGAACACTTTACATGACATATCATTACACTCCATATAGGTGGACATCTGCTCTGCACCTGTTGCAGGGAAATAATGTTTCAAAACCAAAAATCCAAGTACTCCTTAGCTACCTGAATGGTAAGAACTCTCATTATTTTAAATGTCATTTCCCAATGGAAATCCTGGAAACTTCAGAAAAGGGAAAAGGAAATGTGGGTGGAAAACAGAAACAGAAATGCAGGAGAAAAAAATTAAGAAAAGGCAAATGTAACAACATAAGTAATGAGGAGTTTTTACTATAAATGAAAACTCCATGCATGATATTTTGGAATTACCTTTAGCCAAAACATGCCAGATATATCAAGAGAGAGTTTTCAGTTAACAAATCAAGCAGTGAGTCTAGTTCCGTCACCACTGTAACTCACCTTAAAGGAAATCCTTCCCCGTAATTGTAGAAATGAGACATTTCCTAATAGTTGATAGAAAGATAATTATCTAATAGGAATTTTCAAAGTTATAAAGGCACATTATAGTTAGAGTAATGTTATTAAAAATCAAATTCACAACATCAACAGATCCTTCCTGCGCCATGTAATTGCATTACAGACACTTAATTGAAATAAACTGGAAATAAAACCTGGCCTAGCACAGGCATGTACTGATGGTTAAGACTCAGCAGGGTGGTACTAAATCATTAAACTCAGTCTTCACATATGTCTACCCACTACGTTCTAAGAAAATATTAAAAATAAGGACACTAACTCAAACGCATTCATATGTACACATGCATATACAATTTCTCGTACGTGTGTGTAAAACATGCTTGAAAACAGTGATATAGGTAAAAAGTGTATGATTTTATGTGAAAAGGACTAATGTTCATTTCTTCTGGTGATTTGGAAATGAAAAATTACACACAGGAGAATTAAACATTTCCAATGATAACTTTTGACTTATTTAAAATAATTAACAAAAAGGTCATACTACAAAAATTTCTAAGCCTTATCATTTTGGTTTCTCAAAGTATTGAGACACAATGCATGACTCTTCAGTTTCCCATTGACATCTTAGGCCCTGAAAGGCTTGTACTGGAGGATCAGAGATTATATTATTGCTAACCCAATTACAACCTACTCTGGATTTGAAGGCTCCCAAAGAAAGTGAATCAATGAGATTTTTTTTCATATTTCCCCCCCAGAAGTGTGGATTTATTCAGGCATAGATTTCACAGGTTTTTCCTTAAGCTCAAATAAACTAACCAAAAAAGTGAGTTTCTGTCTGTGTATCTGCAGCACTGGTACCACGGGGTCAGAATTTACAGGCCGACATGACAAGTGGACATGAACTTGGAAATGGCTGAAGCATATTTATTAATGAACAGTCATGGAAAAATCCCATTATAGAAATGTCGAACCATCCAAACAAAGAAATTTATGTGTGGGGTGCTAAGAGGACCTTGGCCACTAGGGTTTAAACATACAAAGCAAGTCTGGTCCTCAGAAAGCAGGTGGAAGCTAACAGGGGCAGCTGAGCACTGACGTGAAGGTGAGACCATGTCACAGGCCTCCATTGACAGTGCAGGCCACGAAGAGATATTTTACCTCCTGCAACTTTTCTTAGAATGAATTACTAGGAATTTTATAACAGGAAGGACTGAATTTCAATGATATTGCTTTCATATTTATAGGAATCAAGTTTAAATTAAACATTCAGTAGGTACTATGTTCTAATCACATTCTTTGTGTCCTTAAACTTCAGAGAAACTTAGTTTTTGATTATATACAAAGCCAATGTGTTTATAATGCATACATAGTAAAAATAAATATTATAAATATACTAGCACAAAATTACCATCAAGAAAATAAAGAACATCTCTCTTTGAAAATTTTTTTAATTTTTTTTTTTGTTTTTTACTATTTATTCACTTTTGAGAGAGAGAGAGACAGAGTGCGAGCAGGGGAGGGACAGAGAGAGAGGGAGACACAGAATCTAAAGCAGGCTCCAGGCTCTGAGCTGTCAGCACAGAGCCCGAGGCAGGGCTTGAACCCACAAACCTACAATCCTGACTTGAGCCAAAGTTAGGCACTTAACCAAGTGAGTCACCCAGGTACCTATCTCTGAAAAATTTTAAAGCAAAGGCTTTGTTTTGCTATTAGACTGGATTACTTACTCTGAAAAAGATATAGGTACTTTATTGCCAATAATAATATTGTTATTAAGTTTTTTTATTGATTTTGAGAGAGAGAGAGTGCACATGCACACACACACACACACATGAATGGGGAAGAGGCAGAGAGAGAGGGAGAGAGAATCCCAAGCAAGCTCCATGCTCTACGGGCCTAGCCCAATGCAGGGCATGATCTCACGAACCACAAGATCGTGACCTGAGCTGAAATCAAGAGTTGGTCGCTTAACTTAACTGACTGAGCCACCCATGCACCTGTATCACCAATAATTTTTAAAAATTTCTCCTTATTTTCTTTTAATTTTTTTTAACGTTTACTTATTTTGAAAGAGAGAAAGAGAAGAGAGAGACAGAGAGCGAGCACGAGCCTGGGAAGGCAGAAAGAAAGGGAGACACAGAATCTGAACTAGGCTCCAGGCTCTGAGCTGTCAGCACAGGGCCTGATGCAGGGCTTGGACCCACAAACTGTGAGATCATGATCTGAGCCAAAATAGGATGCTCAACGAACTGAGACACCCAGGTACCCCCCAAAATTTTCTTCTTCTTAATAAAATGGTGGATTTAAAAAATCTTTACAATAGATTTGTTAGAACATTTTTCTTTCAAAAATACAAATTTATTTTTCATATAATCCTTAGTTTTTAAGAACTATAACAATAACAAATCAAAATCCTACCATATTATTTAGGGTTAATACTTAGCAGAAACCCTCAAACAAACTTAGCTGTAACATTAAAGAGACTTGACTGGGTCGCCTAACTGGTGGTTTTCACAGTTGGTTTGATTCAGCACCTAACCAATGTCAACATGGAAGCTATTTTTTTTTCTCTTTCCTTGACATTTGGTAGAGTCAGACTCATCCTGAGTCTGGTTTTTCTTACTGAGACAAAATGGTTAAAGAAGTCCTCTA
Organism: Lynx canadensis; assembly: GCF_007474595.2. Classification (NCBI taxonomy): domain Eukaryota; kingdom Metazoa; phylum Chordata; class Mammalia; order Carnivora; family Felidae; genus Lynx; species Lynx canadensis. The sequence goes on along the minus strand of NC_044303.2, from coordinate 154,550,511 downwards.
CATAAGGCACTTTCCAGGAAAGAGGGCTCTGTACTATAGATCTAAAAAAAGCTGTCAGCTTTATTTTGATCAAACTAGTCCTGAAAGCATTCCTGTGGCCAGAGAAACGCCATGTGCCAATTGGCTTAAGCCCAGGTTACAGAACTAATCACCGGGGATACAGGTGTGTGAGGCATTGGCTTTTATAAATCTAAGCCACTGGAGTAAAGTTAGTTGCATCCAAATTTTAGTGTCTGCATTACGATGAAGGGGTAAAATAATAAACACCATTTCTTGTCTACACCTAAGATACTTCCTGCCTTCTTAGTTTCTGTTCAAACTTCAATGTTAGCTGGGTAATGAATAGAGATTTCTTGATTTCAGCCATGAAATTATGACCTACATCTGGCCACTGAGATAGATGTAAAGGTGTATAGGGAAACTCTTACCTGTTTTTTGTCTTTGAACTCAAGCACATGAGGAAGAGGCTTACAGTAACATTATCTTGAGAATTTGTTTTTAATTTTTTTTAATGTTTTACTTATTTATTTTTGAGAGAGAGAGGGAGACACAGAATATGAAGAAGGTTCTGTGCTCTGAGCTATCAATACCTGATTCGGTGCTTAAATGCACCAACTGTGAGATCATGACCTGAGCCAAAGTCAGCAAATGAAATTCCATTTTGTTGCAAAACTTTTTAACCTTTTTGTCACTCTAAGTGGGAGGGGCCTGGAGAAACACAGACTGTAATGTGTCAGCACAGTTCAAAAATACAATTAAGATGATAGATGCATCTGGATAAAATGCAAGCTCTGATCAAGAACAAGCATCAAACAAGAATGTGGTGACTTTTTGGAAAGTTCTGGAATATATATACTTAAGGACTATACAACTTTTGATGGAAAAGCAGGCACATTACAAGTCAGCAGAAATATGGAAGATAGTGTAATGCAAATGGAAGAAACACAGTACTAAAACATCCATAATGTCCTTCCCATTCCTGTACCTTCAGAAAGAACTTACTGCGTGTACTGCTCAGAAGAGGATGGCGCCATATATTATATGGCAACCTCATTCTTCAGACCTCAGTTGATTGAACCAGAAATGGACAATTGACCCAGAATTAGCTAGTCCATTGGCTGACTCAAGTGAAGAGTCAATTATTTTTCTTAAGAATTTGAATAATGAATTTGAGATTCTGAAAAAGTTAAACTGTATTAACGTCAGAGTAGACACTGCAGTGAAGACCTAGTGAGCTCCTACTGACCACATAGATTATTTCTGGTCCTTCCCATTTGTGAACTTTCTTTTATAACCATATATACACTAATATTCCATGATATTCTTTTTTTTTTGACAAAACAATAATTTATAATCATGTCTCAACAGAAATAATGAACACTGTCCAAACTACAAAAGTGACCAAACATCTTCCTATCTTGGCTATTCTAAGTGACCACTACTTTTTACCAATTTTAACTTTAGGCTCAATCCAGTCTTTCATGGTTTTATTTTATTTTTTATTTATTTGTTTTTCTAATATATGAAATTTATTGTCAAATTGATTTCCATACAACAAACAGTGCTCATCCCAACAGATGCCCTCCTCAATACCCATCACCCACCCTCCCCTCCCTCCCACCCCCCCATCAACCCTCAGTTTGTTCTCAGTTTTTAAGAGTCTCTTATGCTTTGGCTGTCTCCCACTCGAACCTCTTTTTTTTTTTCCTTCCCCTCCCCCATGGGTTCCTGTTAAGTTTCTCAGGATCCACATAAGAGTGAAACCATATGGTATCTGTCTTTCTCTGTATGGCTTACTTCACTTAGCATCACACTCTCCAGTTCCGTCCACGTTGCCACAAAGGGCCATATTTCATTCTTTCTCATTGCCACGTAGTACTGCATTGTGTATATAAACCACAATTTCTTTATCCATTCATCAGTTGATGGATATTTAGGCTCTTTCCATAATTTGGCTATTGTTGAGAGTGCTGCTATAAACATTGGGGTACAAGTGCCCCTATGCATCAGTACTCCTGTATCCCTTGGGTAAATTCCTAGCAGTGCTACTGCTGGGTCATAGGGTAGCCTCCACACTGTTTTCCAGAGCACCTGCACCAGTTTGCATTCCCACCAACAGTGCAAGAGGGTTCCCGTTTCTCCACATCCTCTCCAGCATCTACAGTCTCCGGATTTGTTCATTTTGGCCACTCTGGCTGGCGTGAGGTGATATCTGAGTGTGGTTTTGATTTGTATTTCCCTGATGAGGAGCGACATTGAGCATCTTTTCATGTGCCTGTTGGCCATCTGGATGTCTTCTTTAGAGAAGTGTCTATTCATGTTTTCTGCCCATTTCTTCACTGGATTATTTGTTTTTCGGGTGTGAGGTTTGGTGAGCTCTTTATAGATTTGGGATACTAGTCCTTTGTCTGATATGTCATTTGCAAATATCTTTTCCCATTCCGTTGGTTGCTTTTTAGTTTTGTTGGTTGTTTCCTTTGCTGTGCAGAAGATTTTTATCTTCATGAGGTCCCAATAGTTCATTTTTGCTTTTAATTCCCTTGCCTTTGGGGATGTGTCAAGTAAGAAATTGCTTCAGCTGAGGTCAGAGAGGTCTTTTCCTGCTTTCTCCTCTAGGGCTTTGATGGTTTCCTGTCTCACATTCAAGTCCTTTATCCATTTTGAGTTTATTTTTGTGAATGGTGTGAGAAAGTGGTCTAGTTTCAATCTTCTGCATGTTGCTGTCCAGTTCTCCCAGCACCATTTGTTAAAGAGACTGTCTTTTTTCCATTGGATGTTCCTTCCTGCTTTGTCAAAGATGAGTTGGCCACACGTTTGTGGGTCTAGTTCTGGGGTTTCTATTCTATTCCATTGGTCTATGTGTCTGTTTTTGTGCCAATACCATGCTGTCTTGATGATGACAGCTTTGTAGTAGAGGCTAAAGTCTGGGATTGTGATGCCTCCTGCCTTGGTCTTCTTCTTCAAAATTACTTTGGCTATTCGGGGCCTTTTATGGTTCCATATGAATTTTAGGAGTGCTTGTTCTAGCTTCGAGAAGCATGCTGGTGCAATTTTGATTGGGATTGCATTGAATGTATAGATAGCTTTGGGTAGTATTGACATTTTCACAATATTTATTCTTCCAACCCATGAGCATGGAATGTTTTTCCATTTCTTTATATCTTCTTCAATTTTCTTCATAAGTTTTCTATAGTTTTCAGCATACAGATCTTGTACATCTTTGGTTAGATTGATTCCTAGGTATTTTATGCTTCTTGGTGCAATTGTGAACGGAATAAGTTTCTTTATTTGTCTTTCTGTTGCTTCATTATTAGTGTATAAGAATGCAACTGATTTCTGTACATTGATTTTGTATCCTGCAACTTTGCTGAATTCATGTATCAGTTCTAGCAGACTTTTGGTGCAGTCTATCGGATTTTCCATGTATAACTTCATGTCATCTGCAAAAAGTGAAATCTTGACTTCATCTTTGCCAATTTTGATGCCTTTGATTTCCTTTTGTTGTCTGATTGCTGATGCTAGAACTTCCAACACTATGGTAAACAACAGCGGTGAGAGTAGGCATCCCTGTCATGTTCCTGATCTCAGGGAAAAAGCTCTCAGTTTTTCCCCATTGAGGATGATGTTAGCTGTGGGCTTTTCATAAATGGCTTTTATGATGTTTAAATATTTTCCTTCTATCCCGACTTTCTCGAGGGTTTTTATTAAGAAAGTATGCTGAATTTTGTCAAATGCTTTTTCTGCATCGATTGACAGGATCATATGGTTCTTATCTTTTCTTTTATTAATGTATCACGTTGATTGATTTGCGAATGTTGAACCAGCCCTGAAGCCCAGAAATGAATCCTGCTTGATCATGGTGAATAATTCTTTTTATATGCTGTTGAATTCGATTTGCTAGTATCTTAGTGAGAATTTTTGCATCCATATTCATCAGGGATATTGGCCTGTAGTTCTCTTATTTACTGGGTCTCTGTCTGGTTTAGGAATCAAAGTAATACTGGCTTCATAGAATGAGTATGGAAGTTTTCCTTCCCTTTCTATTTCTTGGAATAGCTTGAGAAAGATAGGTATTATCTCTGCTTTAAACGTCTGGTAGAACTCCCCTGGGAAGCCATCTGGTCCTGGGCTCTTATTTTTTGGGAGATTTTTGATAACTGATTCAATTTCTTCGCTGGTTATGGGTCTGTTCAACCTTTCTATTTCCTCCTGATTGAGTTTTGGAAGCGTGTGGGTGTTTAGGAATTTTTCCATTTCTTCCAGGTTGCCCAGTTTGTTGGCATATAATTTTTCATAGTATTCCCTGATAATTGTTTGTATCTCTGAGGGATTGGTTGTAATAATTCCATTTTCATTCATGATTTTATCTATTTGGGTCATCTCCCTTTTCCTTTTGATAAGCCTGGCTATAGGTTTATCAATTTTGTTTATTTTTTCAAAAAAACAATTCTTGGTATCGTTGATCTGCTCTATAGTTTTTTTAGATTCTATATTGTTTATTTCTGTACTAATCTTTATCGTTTCTCTTCTTCTGCTGGGTTTAGGGTGTCTTTGTTCTGCTTCTATTTCCTTTAGGTGTGCTGTTAGATTTTGTATTTGGGATTTTTCTTGTTTCTTGAGATAGGCCTGGATGGCAATGTATTTTCCTCTCAGGACTGCCTTCGCTGCATCCCAAAGCATTTGGATTGTTGTATTTTCATTTTCGTTTGTTTCCATATATTTTTTAATTTCTTCTCTAATTGCTTGGTTGACCCATTCATTCTTTAGTAGGGTATACTTTAACCTCCATGTTTTTGAAGGTTTTCCAGACTTTTTCCTGTGGTTGATTTCAAGCTTCATAGCATTGTGGTCTGAAAGTATGCATGGTATGATTTCAATTCTTGTATAATTATGAAGGGCTGTTTTGTGACCCAGTATATGATCTATCTTGGAGAATGTTCCATGTGCACTCGAGAAGAAAGTATATTCTGTTGCTTTGGGATGCAGAGTTCTAAATATATCTGTCAAGTCCATCTGATCCAATGTCTCATTCAGGGCCCTTGTTTCTTTATTGACTGTGTGTCTAGATGATCTATCCATTTCTGTAAGTGGGGTGTTAAAGTCCCCTGCAATTACCACATTCTTATCAATAAGGTTGCTTGTGTTTGTGAGTAATTGTTTTATATATTTGGGGGCTCCCATTCGGCGCATAGACATTTATAATTGTTAGCTCTTCCTGATGGATAGACCCTGTAATTATTATATAATGCCCTTCTTCATCTCTTGTTACAGCCTTTAATTTAAAGTCTAGTTTGTCTGATATAAGTATGGCTACTCCAGCTCTCTTTTGACTTCCAGTGGCATGATAAATAGTCCTCTATCCTCTCACTTTCAATCTGAAGGTGTCCTCAGGTCTAAAATGAGTTTCTTGTAGACAGCAAATCGATAGGTCTTGTTTTTTTATCCATTCTGATACCCTATGTCTTTTGGTTGGTGCATTTAATCCATTTACATTCAGTGTTATTATAGAAAGATATGAGTTTAGAGTCATTGTGATGTCTGTAGGTTTCATGCTTGTAGCAATGTCTATGGTACTTTGTCTCACAGGATCCCCCTTAGGATCTCTTGTGGGGCTGGATCACCACTAGGTGATGAATTCCTTCAGTTTTTGTTTGGGAAGACCTTTATCTCTCCTTCTATTCTAAATGACAGATTTGCTGGAGAAAGGATTCTTGGCTGCATATTTTTTTCTGTTCATCACATTGAAGATTTCCTGCCATTCCTTTCTGGCCTGCCAAATTTGAGTAGAGAGATCCGTCACGAGTCTTATCAGTCTTCCTTTATATGTTAGACCATGTTTATCCCTAGCTGCTTTCAGAATTTTCTCTTTATCCTTGTGTTTTGCTAGTTTCACTATGATATGTCATGCAGAAGATCAATTCAAGTTACGTCTGAAGGGAGTTCTCTGTGCCTCTTGGATTTCAATGCTTTTTTCCTTCCCCAGATCAGGGAAGTTCTCAGCTATTATTTCTTCAAGTACCCCTTCAGTACCTTTCCCTCTCTCTTCCTCCTCTGGAATACCAGTATGTGTAGATTATTTCTTTTTAGTGAAACTCTTAGTTTTTTAATTTTCCCCTCATACTCCTGGATTTTTTTATCTCTCTTTTTCTCAGCTTCCTCTTTTTCCATAATTTTATCTTCCAGTTCACCTATTCTCTTCTCTGCCTCTTCAATCCAAGCTTTGGTAGTCTCCATTTTATTTTGCAGCTCATTTATAGCATTTTTTAGCTCCTCCTGGCTGTTCCTTAGTCCTTTGATCTGTGTAGCAATAGATTCTCTGCTGTCCTGTACACTGTTTTCAAGCCCAGCAATTAATTTTATGACTATTATTCTAAATTCACTTTCTGTTATATTGCTTAAATCATTTTTGATCAGTTTGTTAGCTGTCATTATTTCCTGGAGATTCTTTTGAGGGGAATTCTTCTGTTTCGTCATTTTGGATAGTCCCTGGAGTGGTGGGGAACTGTGGGGCACTTCCCCTGTGCTGTCTTGAATAACTTGCATTGGTGGGCAGGGCTGCAGTCAGACCTGATGTCAGCCCCCAGCCCACCACTGGGGTCACAGTCAGACTGGTGTGTACCTTCTCTTCCCCTCTCCTAGGGGCAGGACTCACCGTGGGGTGGCGTGGCCTGTCTGGGCTACTTGCACACTGGCAGGCTTGTGGTGCTGGGGATCTGGCGTATTAGCTGGGGTGGTAGGCAAGGTGCACAGGCGTGGGAGGGGCAGGCTCAGCTCACTTTTCCTTCCGTGATCCGCTTCGGGAGGGGCGCTGCAGCACAGGAATGAGTCAGACCCGCTGAGGGATGGATCCGCAGAAGCAGAGCCTTGGGTGTTCACGTGGTGCAAGTTCCCTGACAGGAACTGGTTCCCTTTGGGATTGGCACTGGCGAGCGCCTTTGTTCCGCACCAAGCTGAGCTCTGTCGCCCGGGGCTCAACAACTCTCCCTCACGTTGTCCTCCAGCCCTCCTGCTCTCCAAGCAGAGCTGTTAGCTTATAACCTTCCAGATGTTAAGTCCCGCTCGCTGTCCGAACACACTCTGTCCAGCCCCTCCACTTTTGCAAGGTAGACTCGGGGGCTCTGCTTGGCCGGCGGGCTGCCCCTCCACCCTGGCTCCCTCCCGCTAGTCCCTGTAGTGCGCACCGCCTCTCTGCCCTTCCTACCCTCTTCCGTGGGCCTCTCGTCTATGCTTGGCTCCAGAGAATCCGTTCTGCTAGTCTTCTGGTGGTTTTCTGGGTTATTTAGGCAGGGTGGGTGGAATCTAAGGGATCAGCAGGACGCGGTGAGCCCAGCATCCTCCTACGCCGCCATCTTCCTCCAACCTCTCCATGATATTCTTAACTTATACTGAGTACAATACAATAAGATCCCTGTCTTATTACTAATAGTTCTTTCAGCCATCTCTCTATAAAGATTTTGAGTACTACGATTCCATTGATTTGAAAGATAGGCATATTTTTAAAGTGTTTTACCTTTTTATTATGAAAATGTTAAAATAATATATACAGAAGTAGAGAAAATAAGGAAATGAACTGCCATGTTCATTTCTTTTCTTGCCATAATTCGCTTCCACAATTGTCAGCATTGTGGGTAATAATTTTTGATTAATTTTTTAAAATTATATTACTTTGGGACATTCTGGAATATTTATTCTTTACAAACCTGAAATGTTTGAGGGATTAATTTGTTATCAAATCAACAGGTGAGTCTAAAAAAAAAATCTGAATTTTTAGTAATTTGCTTTGCTAGCATCCCCGTGTTACACTTATACACATTTAAAACCAAACAAACAAATAAAAACATGATTCAGCATTTTAAGTAGGCCACTATTGGTAGATAAAATATGATGTATCTGGTAATTTAAGCTGATATATTTCATTTTCTTACTTCATATTAATTAATAATTCAAACACATTATACTTAAAGGCTGTTTATACCCTATTAAATACCTTGATCCACACCTTCCACATTTTTTAAGAGGACATTGTTTGCAATACTTTTTCTGGTTTTAAACCTTTTATAGCAGATATTTTAAGTTTATTTATTTATTTTGGGAGGCAGAAAGAGACAGAGTGCATGAGTGGGGAAGGGGTAGAGAGAGAAGGAGAGATAGAATCCTAGGCAGGCTCTACACTGCCAGCACAAAGCCTGATGTGGGGCTTGAACCCAGGAACTGTGAGATCACAACCTGAGCCGAAGTCAAGAGCTAGAGGCTCAACTGACTGAGCCACCCAGATGCCCGTATAGCAAATTTATGTAATTTTTATTTTGTATGGGCTACCTCTATATGAGTTCCTAAGCACCTCTACAGGATTGGAGAGGATGAAAGTATGTAATGAACAACATTATTGTTGCTAAAATTTAGGGCTGCTTTTTAGTATGCAAGAACCAGAAGTAAGTCTTTCTATTGTTCCATGTATTTACTCAGTAGCATTTTGGAATAAAGTATATAACAATTTTGCAATCTTATATTTAATATTTTTTAACTTTATTCATTTATTTTGAAAGAGAGAACGAGAGAGGGAGCACATGCGAGCATGAGTGGGGGAGGGGCAGATAGAGTGGGAGAGAGAATCCCAAGCAGGCTCCACACTGCCCCCACAGAGGCTGATGCTGGGATTGATCTCACCAACCATGAGATCATGACTTGAGCCGAATTCAAGAGTCAGACACTTAACTGAATGAGCCATCCAGGCGCCCCTTGAACTGACATATTTGGAAGTGGAAAATATACATGAAAAAAATGTAAAACATATCATTACTCAATTTTAAAATATTAACTACATAAAGGATATATTTTTGATATACTGGTTTAAAATACACAATTAAAGTTAATTTTATCTATCTCCTTTTAATTTTTAAACATGAGTATTAGAAAATTTAAAGTTATTTAAAATAAAATTATGGGGCCCAATCTATATTTCCATTAGACATGCTGTTCTGGAGTACTGGGTCATTTTAAGAGAATTCTAAACAGCACCATTTCTTGCCAAGTTTACGTATGACACATCGAATTCCGGCAGTGACTGAACAAAAAGTAAAGCAGAACACCTGAATTCAGATGAAACTATTTCTGTTAAGCAGACAAACTAATTAGAAGTACTTGAGGTTCGGTTTCTATCTCTGGATAATAAATTTAGAATCACTGGCTGAATTTTAAAAATATATCCAGAATTTTAGAATTAGAAAAGATCTTACCTTTTCAAAATTAATTCTACACAGAAGAAAGCATGCGTTACCTTCTATTCCCAAGTTCTTTTACAAAGTTTGTGGTCAAATCAGAACTGAAAGTTCCCATTTTCAACCTATTCTGCCTAAGGGTGATTAAGTATAAGGGAATTAAGAATTTAAATAGTAATTTCAAGAAAAACTATCCAACAAAAACTCATCGAGAACAGTTTATCTTAAGAATCTCCCCAAAACACTTTCTGTACATAAATGGTCAAATAAAAAGTTAACTTTGAAAAAGAAACATCTCATTTTCCAAGATGTTTTGCTTATTTTGTAATTAAGAGTTTATCTTTCCCATTTTTCTTAAGCCTCTTTGAAAGATGTATCCCCTACCAGAGCTATACACTCTGGCCATCCATTGGAAGACAAGTGGTCTAGAAAGAGTTAAGATTGGGAGCAAACTTAAGGCCAAACTGAATTCAAAAAGTTGCTGATGTGAAGTACCAGGTCTCCTGGGGAAACAACATACAGGCTGCACCATTGACTTGCCAATTAATCCAAGGAGCCACATGGCCATTAGTTCGGGAAAGAGACGCTTGCTTGACTGTTTGCCTAGAGGTAAGAGCTAGGTTTGCAGCTGCCAAGCAGCGGGATGACAGAAATAAATGGTGGGAGAAATTAAGACTAAAAATATAAGTATTTCATTGTTTTGGCTTGGCTTCAAAGACATACCCGAGTATCAAAATACGGCATCTTGCATAATATCAGAAGATTAATTTATTATAAAAAGTCTACAAAATATGAATAATTTTCTAAGTCTCTTTAAAATAGCTTCACAGCAGGTACATTCTGCTAATTCCTATAAATTTCTAAAGCAAGTCCTCAAATTTAATATTTGAAAATCTGAAAGTGGGCCCATATCACTTTACAGAGCTATAAATGTTTCACATGGTAAATTCAATGATGAAGTTATTAATACTCTGCAGGTTAACCATTACCTATACATTAACTACAATATTGTTCATTTTTATCCGGCTTGCCTATTTTCTTGTTTGGGGTTCAGGATTTTTTTAATGGCTGCGCGATTAACTTTTCTACAGGAATTTTCATGTATGAAATGATGCAGTGAAAATCACTGTATTTGATCCTGACACTGAGAAATTGCTAACAGCTCATGCCTACTCTGAAGTTAATTAAGAACATCCTAGATATGCTCTTTGGGGAGGTATTTCAAGGTAATTCACAGGAAAAAAAAAATCAACGGAAAGCATCCAACTAAACAGCTGATATCTCAGCTCTGTTCTTTAAATGTATCTCAGCAAAACACAAGGGTATTGGGCTATGAAATGCAACTAAATAAAGTCATTTGAATTATACTTAGAAAAATATTTGTAGCTTTATCTCACCTACAGTCACAGAAATATTGCTGTACAATTAACATATTATATTTAATACTCTAAAATGTTTTCTGTCAGAGATATGTTGCCTTATTCTACATGACTTCCTGTCTTAATTGTGGCCTGGTTAATGGTAAAACAGCTGGGATGAAATCTCAGTCTCATAGAATCTAGTTGGGACCACTTTGTACTGTGCCAGCCTTTTTGCACTGAATCAGAACGAAAGGAGTCTCGGGCAGTCGACAGCTTCATCACTGCTTCCAAGTTCAGGTTGGCTGGGCTCCCAAATCTCTTGGGGTGTGTTGGCTGCCAAAGCAAATTAGTCTCACTTTATCTTTGGGGCAGTGACTTTGCTAACTTTATTGGCTGTGTGGGGCCTAGGCCTTCCAACATAAGCAGGTGACACATTAAAAAAAAAAAAAGTACAGTTAAGATATTGATCTCCTTCCCATCCAAAAATGACAGTACTGAAAGCATAATTAGAAAATCTACAAGGAAAGAATCCAGTTAGAGTACATGAAAGAAGTCAGGGCTTACATCATAGTTAAAAGTGGCCAAAAAAGTAATATAGAATCGCTGAAGAAAAAAAAAAAAAGACTGACATTAGGTCTAAATTTATAATCTGAAAAATATTAATACCATTGATGAAGCAGAGGAAACAAAAGACTATATCTAGCATATATCATTAAATATATATTTTTAAAAGATGGTAGAGGGAAAAGAACAGAATAAAAGAAGCAATCAAATGTGGAAATCACAAAAATTCAGATAGGTTTGAGTAAATCAGTTGAGGAGTTATGTAACACTAATGTGCCCAAATAGAAATGTTTTACATAGCTTCCAGTCTATATCTTCAGCATCCCAGGTTAGTAAGAAAATTGGAGGACTGGTTCTGTGTGTGTGTGTGTGTGTGTGTGTGTGCCTGTGCTCACACACACATGCTTTTAAATAAGTAGAGAACTCTTTATTTCAAATATGCAGTTTCTAGGATACAAATGGTGAGTATATACATTTTTAAAAGTTGTACTGAACTGAATACTCTGGTTTCTCTTCAGATCGTATAAATCTTTCGCCTTTTAAAAGTTGTACTGAACTGAGAAATGATTAAAAATGATTAATGGACAGCTTTTCTCACTGTTAGCAATGTGCCCCCCTACAAATCAAGGGTAAAACTTCAGGAGGCCTGATCACCAGATATTCTTATTTGGTTGGTCTGAGAAGAGCCCAGGATAATTTCCTTTCTAATAATACCCATTTAATAGCAAGAGACTTTCTTAGGTACCACTGCACCCCAGAACATTAAACAGCATTTGACACATGATAAATACCTTATAAATAATTCATAAATGAATGAGTGAAAAATTACTAATGATTAAATAAGTGAATAAAGCATACATGATTCTGACGAAAAATTGTCCACGGACCAAGCTTTGAGAAACAGTGACCTGGATTTTTTTTTTAAGTAGGCTTAATGTCCAGAGCAGAGCCCACTGTGGGGCTTGAACTCACAATCCTGAGATCAAGACCTAAGCCGAGAACAAGAGTTGGATGCTTAACAAACTGAGCCATTCATGCACCCCAGGAATCTTTATTCCTCTTCTTTAATTTCAAAGAATGATGAAAATTAGTATTCATTGCCATTATAGACTGTTTAGAAAGCATGGCTTGTACTATCTGGCATCTAGTTGAGTGAGATGACTCTGGTTTACCAATTTATGTTTCAAAAATAATTGGATGCTGTATCAATTCTTTCTAAAAAGACTTTTCCTTCCTCAGGGATGAAACATTTATTTTCCTTTCAGTTGTTAACTCAGACACTAGTGCTAAAGTTAATTGGATATGGTGTAAGCTGGCTTAACTTCATAGTAATCCTTTACTGTCAATCTTTGAATCTCCATACTTAATATCATGGGTTCTCTGAACTCCCTGCCTATGTTGATAGTAACAGCAACAACAACAAACAAATTTAGTGAAAGTAACTAAGCACTGACTGATATGACAAGTTGATGGCACACCTCCTCATATGATCTACTCATGGTCACTGATCTCAAATGTCATATTCAGTAAAAAGCTAGGAAATGAAGAGCTAAGCCTTAGCGGGGCTTCTGGAAAGGACTCCAGAAGTTTGGGATTTGGAGATTAAATATTGTGCCAGATCCTCTTTTTTATAAATTTTTTTTTCAACGTTTATTTATTTTTGGGACAGAGAGAGACAGAGCATGAACGGGGGAGGGGCAGAGAGAGAGGGAGACACAGAATCAGAAACAGGCTCCAGGCTCCGAGCCATCAGCCCAGAGCCTGACACGGGGCTCGAACTCACGGACCGCGAGATCGTGACCTGGCTGAAGTCGGACGCTTAACCGACTGCGCCACCCAGGCGCCCCTGTGCCAGATCCTCTTAATGATCTAAGGCAAAGAAGATATCAAAGGTTAGGGGTCATTTCAACTTCCTAATTAAACCTGCTTCTCAGTTGTGACAAACTTCAATACAACTGAACCCCAAAGTGGACTTCTTGTACAAACAATATTGTTCTAGGAAGGATTTTAACTGTTCTAGGAAGAATTCGGCAAACGTGACAACAAAGAAAAAAGCTGATTTTGTATTTGTTGTAAATTTTTGACAAAGGGCTAGAAGTTAATATGCCACATTTAAATTTAAAACATATTACCCAATAAAAGATTGAAATCCAAAGTAAAAAGCTATAAGGATTTGGAAAAGGCAGAGTTCAAACTTTATCTGAGTGATTAAGGAATTCTTAGAGGAGGAGGTATATCAGTGACTTGCATTTGTTGTCAGAATATTATAGAGATGTTCTATAATAAGCATGAACTATGAGAACCATTTATTACTAGCTGAATTAAAAAATTACTTTTAAGACATAAATCGGAATTTTAAACTAGCTGACAAAGCCTGACTTCTGCCTACTCCAACTCCTTTATTTTGGATTACATCCTTCTGAAATAACCATGACACTTGTTCATTTCCCAAAGCATAATATTTTGCCCATACATTGTATAATGTCTTCCTATTATTTCTTTTGATACAACATAATCACATTAGATTTTCTCTGTATGTGTCTGGAGGCAATTTTGCCTACGGTTCCTTATAGCCCCTGGTGATCAAAAGAGAAAAGGCAACTCTAGCTGGTATGCAAGTATCTACACCTTTTTAGAGTCTCCACATTACACAAGGCACAGAGGCATCTAGTTTTATCTTGACATCGTGAATTTTAACAACAGCAAAGGACAAGATATATATCAGCTACATTCCCCTTTTCCTTTTTCTTTGCAAATTCTCAGGATCTTGGCATTGGGAGAACTGGGAGAAGACAGGAAATAATAGTAATGGGAATTAGGTTATTGTTTAAATTTCCTCTCTGATTCTGACATTTGGACAATACTAGATTGCCATGTTGACCTTTATCTGCATTTTGGTCTTTATGACTCTCTGATTGAAATGGTCCAAGTCCCTATTACCCTCACCGATTAGAGGGCCACAGCTTACAAAAGAGAAGGGGTAAATTAAGAATTCAGCCAATTGAGATGGGAAAGGACAGCATTCTAGATATGGAACCACAGGATGTTTGAAAGGAGAAACTGAGTACATTTCTTTTTTTTTTTTTTTATTTTTTTTTTTCAACGTTTATTTATTTTTGGGACAGAGAGAGACAGAGCATGAATGGGGGAGGGGCAGAGAGAGAGGGAGACACAGAACCGGAAACAGGCTCCAGGCTCTGAGCCATCAGCCCAGAGCCCGACGCGGGGCTGGAACTCACGGACCGCGAGATCGTGACCTGGCTGAAGTCGGACGCTTAACCGACTGCGCCACCCAGGCGCCCCATGGAGAAACTGAGTACATTTCTGAGCAAAGCAGAGATTGTTTTTCAAGGTGAGTTTGACATTAAGGCTTGATACATTCAAGGAAAATGAAATGATATTAGAAAAGGCTAAGAGAAACCTATGAGAATAAAGATTCTTGTATTTTGATGAAATGCCCTCAAAGACAATCCTAAATTCAGAGTCACCTTACGTCCCTTTCCCTCTTCTCATTCTTCCCCTTTCCTGTTTTGTAAAATATCCCCAGGAATCGAATGTCTTGACTCCTAACTGCAAAATCAACTAGCACATGTGATCCTATCTGAAATGAAATATAGCACTGGCAGGGCACAATTTGGAGTCAAGTGACAGTCTTTATCAGGGTGTTGCATTTTTCTTGAAAGTTAGTTTCCCAACAGTAACCCCTCTATATCAACGACAACTTCATTTTCTATATGAATAATGACTTCATTTGTCTTAGTATTCTATTGCCTTAGTGGTCTCCAACAAATACTATTTTAGAAGTACTCTGGACCACTTATTTTCTATTCTTCAGAGCATACGTTTATGGATCTAACTACAAAAAGAGAAAAGAACAAGTCAATAACTGTGGAGGGACTCAGAAATATTTTGGGTTATAAGAAAATGGATAATCTCTACCAATAAAGATTGGGTAACTCTCAGAAAGTCTTTGGCTTTTATTATTCTGCTTTCTATTAAACCGTGCTCATTCTTCACTATGCATACATTTATTTACCTGAGAGATCAATGGAAGGTACTGTTCACACTTCGAAAAACAAAACAGAAGTACTCTCAGCAGAAAAGCAGAGTATGCAATAAACCAGTTCTACAGTCATAGCACAGTAGTGAAACTAGAAGCATTCTCATTGATTTAAAATTGAATAACAATATCAGAGCAAGTAGTGATAGTTGTATATTTTGGGATGGCAGAGACACTAAAATTCTTTCAATTCAAAACAATGATGAAATTCTAAGAATACCAATGTATTTTTTTACTCCTGAAGGACCTATATCTTCAGAATACTGTACTTATACCCTGTGCTTTCAGGTTTGTGCTGAACTGGTCAACATGATAATGGGTTGGGTTGTTTCCTGACACTTCTCTATTTCTCCCCTTTACTCTTCCATTCTTAGTACATTGTTGCTAGAGTAATACATAATTAAACTATCCCCCTTAAGTTTCAACTGTTTATTTCTGTTATATGTAAAAGTAAAATTCATTTATCATAAATACTTGCATTTGTTTAAAGATCTGCTTGGCCCTCTAATGCTCTTATGTTCAAGAAAATTACTTTATCCATTTCATGAAATCAATTAAGATCACAGTGGCTTTCATTTTATAGGAAATATGAAGTCACTAAAACTTATAGGCTGATACTACAGTTGAAGACGGACAATCTAAAGCAACATAGACTAGAAACTGACTACAATTTTTATAATATTTTTAAAATATTGAGTGTTCAAATTAATAACATTACAAAAAATAGAGAATAGATATGAGAGATACTGATATTGAGAGATATTGGGCTCATAGTAGCAAGGTTTGGTACTGAGTGGATTGATAAGGCAATGTAAGAGAAAAACCAATCATAATTATTAAGTTTAATTTCTGCTTCCTTGGGATAATGGTAGCATCACTAACAAAAATGATCAAGTTATTTCCTCACATTTCTATCTCCATAATTAAGCCTGGTGTGGAATATTTACTTACCTTGGAATAAATATTGGTTGACTGAATAATTTCCAGTAGATATTTGGAAAAAGAAATTGGTATTGGCAAGGTGGGCTAGGGAGATATTTGAAATGGTTTATTGCATAACACGAGCATAAAGAGAAGAGAAAAGGGAAATGATTTAATCGTGAATATTATTTATATTTATATTCAAGAATCAGGTACTGGTTAAGGGCTATGAAGGGAAAACAGAAAAGGTAATAATCAGAGGAAGAAAGCAAAATCTTCAACAGGAGTTGATCAGCATTTTCAAACACTGCAGAGAGGAAAAAGAGAAAAAAGAAAGAGAACCAGTACTTAATGTATCAATTAAGAGATTATTGATGATCTTGCATAAAGAAAAATTTTCTAAATGGTGGAATAAACAGCCAACCGCAAAATAGTGAGGAGCAGAAAATAGAGGCAATGAGATCAAGCTGACACCGTTCATGTTGCTGAAACTGATTTCACTTAGAATTTAAAAGGAAAACAAATAGATACTCTATGTATAAGCTGTACACGTGATTCTCTTCAACAATGTTCGGTATATAAATAGGAACATTACTTGCTAATTACAAGAGTTTCCAAATATAAAGAAAATAGAAAACTTAAACAGTTATTTAGTGTATTCTGTGTGTACAGTTTAACACACTGGCATTTTTCCGTAGAAAAGTAAAATCTGTCAGCATGTACCTCCACCAAACAAAACCTATTTTTTAAATAGAAACACTCTTCAATTGTTATGCAATTATGGCAAAGGGTATTGAACCAAAGGAAATTTGTATTTAAATGGGTCCAAAATTCTTTAAAATAATGAAAAAGATTAGGGTGAATATTTCTCAATCAATTTAAAAAGCATACTAATTTAAAACAAAACAACAACAGCAACAACAAAAAATCCCATGCATAACCCTCCTTGTGTACCTGACCTGTAGTGTATGTGTTTTCATAGATTTTAATACTGAGCTGAATATAGGCACCATTCATGCACTTCCTGTGATTATACTCCATTACAATTATTGAAGAACTATCAGTTCCCTTCATAAATCTTTCACTAGTTATCATTTTATTTTTGCTGGTTCACGTAATGCAACATATAACATCTAAGCATAATAGATTAACATTAAGAAAAACAAAAATTTTAAAAAATGAATTATTGGGGTGACTGGGTGGCTCAGTAGGTTAAGCGTCCGACTTTGGCTCAGGTCATGATCTCCCAGTTTGTGAGTTCAGGCCCCGCATCAGGCTCTGTGCTGACAGCTTAGAGTCTGGAGCCTGCTAAGGAATCTGTGTCTCCCTCTCTCTCTGTCCCTCCCATGCTCATGCTCTGTCTCTCTCTGTCTCTCAATAATAAATAAATGTTAAAAATTAAAAAAAAAAAACGAGTTATCGTGTGTCATATATAGTGCCCTCTTGGGCCATCTTTCTTCTCCCACTTCCCCTTACTAGAATTTCTTTGCAGCAAAAAGGCAGATCCTCTTTTTGTACCTTGATATTTTTTTAGCTGCTCTATAATGTAGCCAGTGGCAAGTTTAAGTGAGGGGACACTATAGAAAGACAGCTCTCATCCTCTGCCAAGGGTAACCACCCTTTGATAAAGCCAAATAGCTTTAAATGCCAAGAATGGAAAGGCTGTGGACACTGTAGAAAAAATGCTCATTTTGGAATAGAGTGTCAAGCCTCCCTCAGATTGAACCAGAAATGAAACTTCAGCACTACACCATTTTTTATCCCCTTACATATTGTTATGTGAATGAAGAATTATTGCAGAGAAAAGCATCTTTACTTTTACTGCTATTGCCATATGCTTTCCATGAGTAAATATATCTTTCATTATACTACTGTATATTGGTGTTTTAAGATGTGCTTTTAAAAAACTGTATTACGCCTTGAAAGTACATAATAGCCATGTTAAACAACTTTATTTTTCCAAGAAATGGTGCATTTTGTGAGTGTTATCTACTGTAATCATTTTGCATTTAACATGAATTGAACAGACATTCTCCTTCAGATGAACTTTCTGGTGACAAACTTTGAAATTGACAGATTAAAGCTGATTTGAAGTTGTCAAAATATGGTACAGCTATATGCACAAAATATGCATAAGATTTTACAGATGGTGGGCTACTAGTTTACACGGCAGCTATGTTAGTATACCCACTGCCAGTTAAATTAATAGCGTCACTATCTTCTGTGGCAGGTGTAAATGACTTTTAGCACATCGATAACTAGTTCATAATGATGTCCCTTCAGTACTTAAGGTTTACCACTGATTTTGCATTTTGTACAAAATAACACATATAATCTCCAGATTTTGTTATACGATGAGTTTTCAAATAAACCAAACATTTACAGACTTGAGGAGAATCTATTAAAAATAGCAGGCCTAGTCAATTATCAAATTATCTACTAATTCCTCCACATGACAATAGGGATTCCAAGTTATAACTTTCATCTTACACAGATGAGCATTGAAAGTGAACATTCAAGAAGACTCTGATATGTAAATGAACCCATGTAAAAAATCTTCCTGAAATAGCTGCTATTATAATGTGGACAGTTCAATGATTTGGAAGGTATTCTACAAGGAATATTAAATTAACTGAACAACTCCTCATGGCTGAACTAGTCTTTAGTAAAGGCTACTGATTTCACGATCATCATCAACATCCCCATTATTATTCATAATAATGCCTTAAATTTGTATAGCACTTTACAACGTGAAAAGCACTTTTACATGTAAAGTAATCCCTCTCCAATTTTAGTTCCTATTATGTGAGTTTCAAATATATGCAAATTTATTTCTATATATTTTTTCTCAACTACTAGAATATCAGTTCCACTCACTTCTATTGAAGATCATTTTGAAAAAAGAAAACTGGGTGTTGGGAACCTCTAAAGGAATTTAAAGTGGGTTGTCCAGAAATAGAGATTCTTACAATAGAGTTTTTGAAAAGATAAAGAACGAAAAGGAAAAAAGATTCACATCACAAAACCACATCAGATGAGAAAAGGAATGGATGGAAGTAAGAGAGCTTTGGCAGGAAGTTATTTTGGGTGAGATTTCTAAGAATATATCATCCAGGCTACAAGGGAGGCCATTTGTGAAATTCCTACTCAGTAATATTGAGGAGGTCATATAAAGTGATCAGATAGTTTTTTGGCTTAAGCATCCATGTTACTGTATGTCCGATAGTCCACTTTCAGACATGGGAGATGAGAATCAACAAACTGGAGTCATAAAAATACAAAAGCATTGTATATTTGTTAGAAGGCACAGATACAGTAGAGATAAAAAAAGCTACTCAGTGTGTTATTATCTGAAAAATGAAAAACTAATGTATAAGCATCTTCTTTAAACTGCCGAGAGGAAAGAACCCGAAAAGTTTATATCAAGTACAAGAAGAGAAATGAAAATGGTATAATACCCATTATTACTACTTGAAAATGTGTAAACTGTCATTGATTTTTTATACTGATACCTTAATCTAACACCCCAACTTTGTTTCGGTAAAAGTTGATTGTATCTATAACTCTAAACCTCGGACCTCAACCCTGTTTTATTCTCCATTTCAATTGTTAATTGAAAACTGCTGAGAAAATTTTGTTGACTTAAGATTCACAAACATCTTTCAGTATAAATTTTGTTTCACACGATTTTCTGGACAGTTTCCAAATCATAAAAGGAAAAAAGCTACAATAAAAATAATAAATGAAACTAGGAAGGCTACTTTCAGACATGATCTCCAATTGGTAGGAATTCTCAAATTCTGAATAGTGTTGTTAGATGAGTGGCCCCAGATAAATCACACCTCCAGATTTTCATACCTTTGTGTGATCTCCTCCCACACTGAGAGTTGGTCTGGTCATGCGACTTGCTTCGGCCCACCAAACACTAGTAAACATGAAGCAAACGTGGGCTTCTTAAACATTTGCCCATTGGAGGTTTGCTACTTGGAACCTACTTTCTTAGAACTTGGAAACCACGAATCTTTGAGGTAGCTCAAGCTTGACACATGGAATGGCTGGAGGACAACCAAGCAACAAAATCAACATTCACAGCCAAGGACCTACACGTACTGTTCCATTCAGTTCATTGTACGATGCCTGTCTTCCATGTGATCCCCGATGAAGATCCCAACAGTGTGAAACACAATTTTGAGCAAATAAAATACTGCTTATTTTAAGCCACTGAGTTTTGGAGTGGTGTGTCAGGCAGCCGTAAGACTTTTTATAGCAGTTGGTGAGTTTCAAAACTTAGATGATGGTGAAACAAAATATCAGTAAGTATAGAGGCTGAATTTAATAAAAATCATAAAATGGCCTCTGATTACATAACATCACTCTTTAATTGTAATCATACTTACTATTTGTACCAAAACATAGCTTCAGTTGAGTTTAAACACAATAAAAAAAATATCTTGGCTACTTCAACTGGCATAGATAGTATGCATAGTTGTAATTTTCTAAAAAACTTATAGGAATAACACATTTAAACTACTGTAATGCTGCTGTGTTCTATTTTTGCCAAGAATATCCTTTACTCCAAGAAACAGAAGACATTTAAGTATGTCAAATGTAAGTGCAAAGGACACTAAAAATGTTTTTTCTTTGAAAGTGATTGCTATTTCATATAATCACATTAAAGTTTTAGACACACAATATCTGTTTTCCATTTGTATAATACACATATGTATTCAACTTTATTCACAGATACCAAATTGTTTTTGGTAGCCTATGTTGTAAAAGATATACTGACATCATATATGATACAAGCACAAATATTCCTGAATGATTATCAAATAAAAGAAATTCTATGTTTGATCACATTTCCATTACTGTATAAATTGTAAAATTAGACATAAAATCTTCTACAATGGAGAGATTTGATCTAAATCATTAAAATGAAGCTAATATATTTTGGCATGCATGTAAAGGAAAGAAGAAGATATAGATTGCTCTAGTTACCCACATTTGCCATATATTTTCTGTGATGCAGAGAGTAAAAATGGGGTGGAGCATACTATCTTATTTTGTCAAGATGGGAAAGATCACTGAAGGCCAAAGACTAAAAGCAAATGTATAAGATTTATTGCTGCTTTATAATTTCCTGAATCTATAAGAATGATACAGAATTTAATTGTGAGTAAAATAAAGAGTGCATTTTCATACGCTCCTTTCCCACCCCCCAAAAACTTGGGAATTTGTCATCCTTATTTCTCATTCGTTTACATTTGTTTTACGTTATTTATAATGCTTTTGGGAAAGCTGTGACTTTTGACAGTTGAAAATGAACCAAGAAAGAGAGGGAAGAGGCTGCTGAATTTAGAAATATGAATTTAATCCAACATAAACAGAAGTAGAATTCAAATTCACATAATTTCGCAGTAAAATTTTACACATTGGAGGTGCTACCTATCAACGAATATCTATATTTATCAGGACATGTCTTGTCACAGGTAAAAGAAATGCATTGTTAATAATCTCATCATTTGAAATTAAAATCAATACATAAATAATGCAGATTATTTTCTTAAAAAAAATGAAAGAAGCTGCTACCTTATAGGATCAACAAGGCTTTGGACAACACTTTACAACAGTTAAGTTTACTGGACCTAAGAAGTCAGTGATACTATGCATGAATTATTGGTCCTCTATAGGCATCACATCAAATGAGGGCAATATAGTAAGTTAGTGCAATCACTCTGTTTTGTTTGTTTGTTTGTTTTTTTAATATCACTACTCACCACGGTAATGAAACCAGTCATCATTAAAACTAAAGAACTGGTAAGGTGGAATCAACTAAATCAATTTATACGATTTAACTAGTTTCTATATCTTCTACTTAAAAGACTGTTCCTGCTTCATTTGGTTCAATATTTTCATATAGGACATACTGATATCGGTTGAATTAATGTTCATTGTAAATTTAAGTTGTGAACTGTCAAATGAATATATTCAACTAAACATGTATTTTTTACTATTCTTTGTTGTTTTTGACCTTGATGTTTTTCAAGAATATTCACAGCACATAACCTCTTAAAGAATTAAAACTTGTCAAAAATATCTGACACTTTTCTTGTTCATCAGATTTGAGAAAACAAATTAGTGACATATAAGATTCTTATATAATGAGCTTTATAACTTTCAAGTTTTATTTGGAACCAGAACCCATTCTAACATAAAGGTACATTTTTGCTGTTTTCTTACATGATCCTGTACAAAATTTAACGCATCTATAAATATAAATATGAATATATAAAGCACACAGAGTAACTTAGATTTGGGTATTTTTCTGTTAATTCTTGAGAATATTAAGAATCTCTTATGGTTTGTGCAGTAAGGACAAAGATAGAGGAAAGAAAGAAAGAAAGAAAGAAAGAAAGAAAGAAAGAAAGAAAAGGAATAAAGGATGGCCAGAAAGACAAAGTCCAGGGGGAAACCAGCAGGGTCTAGAAGCTATGTGTTAATTCAACATTGGAGGAGGGGGATCAGCAAGTAAAGGCATGGAGATATTGTGAAAGTAGTGAAACAGTGCCTCTGGGGTAAGAGAGGAGAAACAGCCATAAAAATTTAAAGGGCGCTAGAAATTTACTCAGATGCCAAAGGGAATCTGTGGAAGAATTTATTGGATTCCCTGCATGAGAAATTTAAAGTTCAAATACAGCATCTCTGGGCTTATTGACTGATGCACTAAATGAATAGGAGATGTCTTTGCGTTTTCTCTATAGACAGATGCATCATATATTCAAGAACATACACAAATCCATATACCTCTGCATATAACAAAATAATATATTTATGATAAATTCAGATACAGAATTCTTTTCATTTAAACGTGTTACATAAAATATAATTATTACAGAAGCATTTCTCGTAGATGACTCATTAAGCCTATTTAAGAAACAAAATATTATTTTATGCAATAGAATATTCTACATATTTATGCACCATTTACTTATTTGTAGCATAAACTATCATATAGCATAACGCTTGTCAAACTCAAACTGGCACCAGACAAAGTTTAACAGGCAAGGAAGACTTTGTTCAAGACTTTGTTCAGACTTTGCTCAGTCTGAGCTCAATTTGATTGAAACAAAGAGATGAAGAGTTTTTAAGAGCTGGGATGGAGAACAAACTGAGGGTTGATGGGGGGTGGGGGAGAGGGGAAAGTGGGTGATGGACATTGAGGAGGGCACTTGTTGGGATGAGCACTGGGTGTTGTATGGAAACCAATTTGACAATAAATTATATTAAAAAAATTCTGGGATGGGAAGAATGCTAGGCCACCTGCATTTTCTAATTGGGTTTACTCAAAAGAAAAGAAAACTTTCTCATATTTTTATGACAGGAGGTAGTTTTACAGCTTGGAGCAAAGTGTCCCCAAGAAGTTAGGCTCCTAATCTCCACAGAGACTGAGAAATGGGGGGGCCGTCTTCCTTGATGATCTGTTTTAAAGGAATGGTTTTCAGGTCTTTGAGAAAGACATTCCTGACTTCTAAAGTTAACAAGAAGCTTTTAAAAACATTTACCTCTCAAAGGGGCAGAGAAAGATTTTATAATTATGTATTTCCTAAAATAAATGATCTAAAAAAATGGAGGTCAGAAGCCTAGAGAAAAGAGGAAGCCTATCTAAAGTTAAGCTGAGGAGTACATTAAAGCCATTTTGGTCTTGCCACAAAGCATTTCATTTCATTTTTCAACAATATTTTGAAATGCATTTCTCTTACCTTTTATTGTTCATCCCATGTTGATCCTTATGTTATTTAATATTTGAATATATAAAATATTTTTAATTGTAAGTAAAAACATAATCTCTTCTTAGAGTACAGCTCTATAATGTCTCGATCTATTCATATGATCTATGAATCTACTATCCTGAGAGGATTTTCATGGTATAATCAGTTTTCAGTCAGGTGGTACTGTGATCAATTATAAAAAAGCAAACCAACAAACCCTGGTTCCTAAACACTTAGGTAAATTAAAAGAAGTGTAGATTTTTTTTAAATATTGTATCCACTCCTCAAAAATTCTACCAGTGTTCTTTAAGGAATAATTTAATTTGAGTATTTTACAATGAGATAAACTGGCAGGAAAGTCTTAATAAGCATAATGTAAAAAAAAATGGAAGAGATTTTTTCTTTTATTTCTATTTTAAAGTTTTTTTTAGACATAATATAATTTTAGTATTAGAAGGAAAACAGCTATCTCACAGAAAAATCTTTAAACTCGTTCAAACACAAGCTTGCATTAAAAGGAACTTAAAACCTGGGGTGCCTGTGTGGCTCAGTAGGTTTAGCGTCTGACTTTGGCTCAGGTCTTGATCTCAGCATTTGTGGGTTTGAACCCCCCATCAGGCTTGCCTCTGTCAGCAGGGTGCCAGCTTCAGATCCTCTGTCTCCCTCGCTCTCTGCCCCTCCCCCGCTCATGCTCTCAAAAATAAACATTAAAAAAAGGAAGTTGAAACCTTATGTTTATAAAAATTACTGTCACTTACAAAATGCATTATACTATATATTAGCCAAATTCAAATTCCTCAGTAGGCTTTCCTCTTCTCCTCTTGGCTACTGATATTTAAGAAGGGAAAATAGAAAGACAAGAATATCTGGGATATCTGAGAGGAATATGAGAGTGGGGTCAAGAGTTTCTCAAACGACACAGGGCTCTCTGTTACCAGCCATTCTAATCCACCTTTGGTAAGAGAACATTTCTCCCTCGAGTCTCTTTGAAAATCACAAATGATGAGAGATGTTACTAAGGTTGTGTTTTGCATATAAATTTTATAGAGATTAGGGGAAAAAGAGAAACAATATTCTAGAATAGTATCTAGTACATAGTAAGCTTCAATAGTCACTTGTGGAATGGAGAAATAGCCTCATTTAACAAACATTGAAAATAATTAATATAACTTGCCAATCTTATCTCTGTTAAATTCAGTAAATATTTTTTGAACATCTACTACATTCCAGTCATTCTTACCCATGATACAAATGTTTTCAAATTACCTGAAAGGTTAACTTGAGTAGGCTAAATCAGCCTTTGGACTATTATTTGAGAGAGCTAGAGGGTCCCCTTCTCATCAGGTATAATGGAATGAACTGAAAGCTATCCATTTTTCTTGGGAGATAAAGTTGGGAGTCAGATTCTATTTGAAGCTGCTGATACCACCTATTCTGAAGGCCCAGACAAAGTTCTCATATTATATGGCAACCTATTTTCAAGAAGTTGGCTTAGAAATCAGGGAAATAATGTTAAGTTGTTATTTTTAAGGAGTAGGGTCAAAGTCACATTAATAGAAGGGATGTGCCTTTTTCATGAGATCAGACTATGTTAACTACTGCTGTAAGCATACTTGCTTTGAAGTAATTTTTTTTCCAGAGATTTCCACAATGGCTACTAGACTATTCACTTACTCCTGTTATCTTACCCTTAAAGAATAAGAATTCATTAAAAGGAGGAAAAATAGTGGAGACTGAAGCCTACATCAGTGGACATCAAAGACAGACAGGCATATTTTTGATGCAAGGAGGCACTGGCAAAACCAAAAGTTAAAAGCTAGAGAGGGTATTTCAGGAGAATGAAGCGTGTGCATGGAGGGGGGGCAGGTGTGTGTGGGTGTGCAGGCAGGGTAGAGGGGCATGGAGATGTGAGAAGCAGTGATGAAAATCTGGCGGGAAGACATTGCATAAGGAAAGCTTAACACTTATGACCACTCCCAAACCTTTTCATTATAAGAGAATGAATTAGGTGGTGAGGCAAGTCTTGGCCTTCTATTTTTTTGTCATTCTGCCATATACACCTATCAAGGTCAACCTAAATTTGATTTGAAGAGATAGTTGGGTTAGCCACTCTGTAGCACCGCTTTTCCAATCTGTATCTTAGGGTTAATGGGGTCAATCCTAGGCTTGATGTTAAATAAAGAAGAATCTCTGTATATACTAGAGATGTCTTTTAGGAAGCCCAAGAATAAAGGAAATCATGTGCTAACAATGATGAAAGAAGGGTAAAGAAGAAGGAGTGAGCAAGGTGTCTATAAACAAATGCTGCTTCTGATAAGAGGTACCTCGCCAGCTGGACAACATTCACCCCTTTTTTTCTTCTTCTTTTTGCCTATTGTTCCTACCTTCCAGATTTCTTCTCCCTTCTTCTTATACAGTAACATAATCACTAGTCTCTGTTTGCTGTTGACGCTATTTAGACAAAGAATAAAAAATGGATGATCTGTAGTTCTGGCCTTCCTGGCAGTTATTTATAATCCCATAAGAGCTTGTTAAAACAAAAGGATTGAGTTGCCAATTGAAGGAAACTGTGAGCAGGAAATGTATGCTCTTCTTCCTATCCCTTTCCTCTATTCCTACCACCCTACTTCTTAACTCACCAAACCAGCTCAGCAGGGGATCAAGATGCTTCCCATCTGCTCTTAGCTACAGACCACTCACCAACATTTCCTCATATACTCAAGTGTATCACACAAAAGGTACAGAATTTCTTTATGGAAATTAAATAGATCAAGAGAATTTTTTGCAGTTATTCAGAATTGGGTCCCATAAAAGATGATATTAAATTATTTTTAAATTCATGCATATGTGTAATTTGAAGTAAGGAGAAGCAAAAATAAAATATCACAAAATAAACAAAGAAATAAGCCTTTTAAATAGTTCAAAAGTGCACAAATCCAGGGTAGGAGTCGAGTGATTAGGAAATTTTTCTAGGTACTGTATCAACAGTAATATCGTATGTGAAATGCTTTGGAAACCACAAAACATTACTTTTTGCATTTTTTCATCTGTTTTTCATTATCTCAACTTTTAATTCCATCAAAGCTCAAGCTTTATTCCATATTTTCACTTTGAACCCATGACCAATATTTTGCTCAGTTATTCATTTCATATCAACTGCTCTTAGTTATCTAAGGGATACCTGAAAAAATCTTTAAGAAGTATCAGCACACTTGAACCAGTTGTGAAATTAAACATCTTTTAAAGAAAACCAGTACAAATTAGCTGTATCCCATCTCCTATCAATGACTATATATTGTCTGTCTGTCTCTCTCTATACATATGTATATGAAATCTGAATTCTATCTATATCTATCTATCTATCTATATATATCTATATCTATCTATATATCTATATATAGATATATCTATATCTATCTATATATCTATATATAGATATATCTATATCTATCTATATATCTATATATATAGATATATCTATCTATATATATAGATATATATCTATCTCTATATATATCCATCATGTATCTATCTATATCTATCTATCTATCTATCTATCTACATACATTAGAATTCTATCTAGTAGTTCACCATGAGGGTCATTAAACATTTAAAAGTATAAATATATGTAGCATTATCACTATTGTTTTTGCTTTTTTAACTCAAAAGTCAACTCACCATTCAGGATTTTGGATACCTATCAACTTTCCTTAGACAGGATAATTTAAGAATATCTTTTTGCTTTGTTTTCTTTTGTTTGTAAATTGACAACAAGAACCAATCATTATAATATAAATAATATATAAACTCATTGAGTGCTTATGATGTCCCTTGAGTTTCATGTATTAAATAATTTAATCCTTACAACCATCTTAGAGAATCAGTACTACTCTTTTCCTGTCTTGCATATGAGGAAACAGGGGCCCAGAGAAATTAATTAAAATTCCCCTAGTCCCCTCAGTCAGCAAGTGGAGAGGTGAGGTTTCTAACCTAGGCATTGTGGCTCCAGAACCCATGCTCTTAAAAGCTATAATATTTTGCCTCTCATATGTTATAGACAATAGACTGCATCCTGGGAGAAACATGACTGCACGTGGGAAAAGGTAGGAGACTTTGCTAGATAAAGCATTACACTTTAGGAAATGATAGCATAGTACTGGAAGCAATGTTAAAGAAAGTTGAGTCAAAATGGTCCATAGTAGTAGACATTTCTCAGATAATATTTTGCACTCGCTGTAAAGAATAATCCAAAGGATATAGTCAAGCCTGTATGTTTTGCAGAGAGTTCAGACTAATGCATACAGAACTATTTTAAAAGGCAAATTGTAGATTGGTGGAAGTTTGCTAGATGTGTATTTCATTTCTAGGTCACAGAACCTAAGTCTATAAAAGGGAGTTGGGCTAGATTATCTGTATGCTCTTTTTAAAATCTGAACATTGTGTGGTCTCATAATAAAGGAAAAGAAAATATAATTTGCAATAAAGCCATTTAACAAATACATTTCTCTGCCTAAAATGATATGGTTGGATAACCTTGTTTCTAAGTATTTCTTTAATGATAATGGAAGTATATAAAAATATTTGCTTTTTAAATTTAAAGGCAAAGATAAAAAAATCCAAGAAAATTTTAGGAAGAATATAATTAATAAGCAGATATTTATTGAATATGTATTGTGTGCAAAACACTGCTGGGAAACATATAAAATGATTCTAAATTATGGCACTACTTTATCAGGATTTTAAATTTTGAGTAGAGATTTAAGACCAACATGCATGAAATAATAGCAAACAACTGTGTAAATATCATTTAACAATTAAGCTGATTTTATGTGCAAGTAACAGAGAAGCCAATTCAAAGTAGCTCAGATAATGTAGATACTGCAGGGGAAAAGAAAATTTGCTTGAATACGTAAGTAAAATTGAGCAAGTTTACAGAGGAGTTTAGATGTTTAGTTCAGACACAATTTGATAAGCAGCAATGGCAGAAGGTGGAATGTATTGGAATAAATAGAAATATTAGAGAAAAGCTAGGAGTTGGGATACAGGTTTAGGAGATTATTCAGTAAACAGGTACAAAGATTTTGGCCTACAACTCAAAGAATGAAGTTATTGCTGGAATTCAATGCATTCCACAATTCATGCCACCGCTACGAGTTTAAGAAACAAGGGTGAGCTCGAGGATGTGCAATGAGAAGAAGCATTGATCAGGCCAGTCATAATGGGGGATCGTGTTCTCTTTTATGCCATGGAAGCTGTCAGGAGACTTTAATTATGAGTTCCAAATCAGGGACTTTCTTGGGATGCTCACATGTATTAAAAAGATCAGAAGAGCCATAAGTTAAATATCAGTCAGTCTCATATGTCTCCAGTGAATGCAGAGACTATTCCAAGACAAAACTATCACTTCATTATTGTTTCGGATTTCAGAGCAGGAACATCTATAGTTCAAGGCATATGCCTCACTCACTGACAAGAAGGCCAGGGTAGGGGTGTGTGGCCCTGGAGGAGAGACTAGAAGTCTACTTACTTTTTTTTTTTTTAATGTTTATTTATTTTGAGACAGAGCATAGGCAGGGGTTGGGGGGGAGGGGTAGGGACAGAGATAGAGGGAGAGAGAGAATCCCAAGCAGGCTCCGCACTGTCAGTACAGAGACGGATGCGGGGCTTGAACCCATGAACCATGAGATCATGAGGATGCTTAACTGTCTGAACTACCCAGATACCCCTAGAAATCCACTTTCTCAGAAGCTCCTGATATTTAGAGAAGGTTGGTAGCAAATGGATTTGGGTTCTTCTTTACTTTCAGAGGCTGTTTTCTGATGTAGAAAACATTTCTTTGTAATAAGAAATTTTAGATAGGAATCAATTTTTTTCTTATCTATGTCAATGTTCATCTATGTAAAACCTTACAGAAATCACTTTTGACTCTAAAATTCAACATTCCCGCTTTTAAAGCAGGAAGAATACTATGTACCTCTCACAGAGATACGTAAGTTTTCATAAAATATTCACAATACTATACAAATACATTACTAAGAAATATGAGCTACATAAATTATCTTAAATATGTTTTTTACTGAAATCTACATTTCCTTAGGTACTTAATTTTAAATTAAGCATGACTTGTACAAATTTAGCGGGCATGCTTAATATCTCCTTCACAAAGAAAAAAAAAAACATTGGAAGAAATGCAAAACCAACCCTCAGATTCTGTATTCAGTTTGGGAGCATATTCTATAAAAGAAAATATATTCTACACTCCCAAAGAGAATGCCAAAAGACGAGTAAAGCAGTCATGCTGATCCTACCTTTTATATCAACAACAAGAAGAAGAAGCCTTCGTGCTTTCAACCAGGTTTGAATACAGGAAAGCAGCTGGGGCCTAGAATCCTCTTTCATCACCTCAGGGTGTGACATGATTATTCAGGAAAAATCAAATTGACTTTATAACTTCGGAAAGGTACATCTACAAAGAAAAGAACAGAAATGAAAAACTGTAAATTATAGTTCCCTACTTGAGCAGGCCAAATAATTCACCCTGGTCTTAGGAATATCTCCTATGCCACAGGGATGGAGAATGGTTTCTGTGTGAAAAAGGCTGAAGTTCA
The DNA here is from genome assembly GCF_007474595.2 of Lynx canadensis. Lineage (NCBI taxonomy): Eukaryota > Metazoa > Chordata > Mammalia > Carnivora > Felidae > Lynx > Lynx canadensis. Next base: position 154,520,010 of record NC_044303.2, on the reverse strand, counting down.
GTGAAAAGGGCTTTATAATTCCTTACATTTACTTGTGTTTTTTTCATTAATAGGAATACTAGAAATAAGTTGAAATATTATATAGATGTGTGTATATCCATGTCTAGATTTCTCTGTCTCTATAGATCTATAGAGATTCTATACACAGAGAGAGAATCCTTTATCAGAAGCAAGTATAAAAATTATACTTAATTTTTAAAAATATTTAAATTTTGAAAAGATTATTAAAATAATTTATTTAAATCCTTTTTACCTTAAATCCATAATTCAAATCCCGTATGTGAAAATAATGTGATCTGACCAAATTGTGGTTTTTATAGTGGCTTGCATGGAAAGATGCCTACTGAAATACAAGTGCCCTTATCTCCACATTTTAAGCTTCATGTATTTTCAGTGTGCCAATAATGGTCCATAAATCCTAATAGGAGAAAGTAAGCTCATTCTCTGGAGAGCAGATAAGAAGCTCAATTAAAAAATCCCTTTCTCACAACACTTGTTGATTCAAGTGTGAGGACTTAGATTTCACAGTTATTTGCATCTGTGAATAAGATTACATAAAGAATACTACCCTCTTACATTTGCACTGTCACCTCTTCACATGTTGAGTGACTTGCACGAGAAAATTCTGTGATAGCCTCAAATAATTTAATACTGCCCTCTAGAGGCATTATAATAGCATTGAATTTGCTCCTTCCGGTGTGGTTTTTGAAAATTCATTTCCCTAAATTTAAAAGCACAACTTTTTGAAAACCCATACAAGGTAAATTAACATAGAGATGTTCTAAGAGTTATATCAATTTCAAATTTAATGTACAAGTATCAAATTGTTGGCCAGGTGGCGATGTAAACACTGGAATCTCCAGTTGCTATGGCTTTTCTGTGAAACCCTGAAAAACATGGGTAGGAGTGGTCAGTATAAATAGCCCCACCAAAAAACACCTCAATTAAAATTAAGAATTTGAAATCAAGAAATATTTCTTTCCCTCTAAGAAGAAAGTAAAGCAGTAAACTAAGAGCATTCTCTTTCAGACATGAGTAATAGGCAATTTGCTAAAATATGAGTCAGTGAAAAAGAAAAATCAGACTGCTTTTAGAATAGCATCTTAGGAAGACTTTTATGGATAGATAAATAGATTAAGCAAAGTATATTTGGATTTGCCATACGAAAACTAGAAACTAAATTGAAAGGGGAGAGGATATTCAGATATATGAGATTTCTGTAAGAGAAAAAAAATCCAAGTAGCATGAATTCTAGATACTAAGAAATCCATAGAAGTTTGAAAACTAAGAAACTTTGAAGAGCTTTGTCATAAAACATCAGGTGGTTGGAGAGCAGAAGGACTGGGCATAGGATTTTTATTTTAAAAGAAAAGTTCTATGTTTTCCACACAGGACTGAAAGAAGAAATTTTGCTTCATCATTTTTAGTCATTTTAGGAAATGGTGTGCAATGCCTGTTGCCTTCCTTATTGGTAGGCAGGAAGCTATTCGGAAGTAAAATTCAGTGTCTGTTTCCTCCAATAAAGACCATTTTATGAAGTGTTTATACTGGAAATGTTGTCTGTTATCAATACAAAGTAATACATTTCTGGGGTGTCTGGGTGGCTTAGTCGGTTAAATGACCAACCCTTGATTTTGGCTCAGGTCATGATCCCAGGGTTGTGGATTTGAATCTCCTTTCGGGCTCCATGCTTGGCTTGGAGTCTGCTTAAGATTCTCTCTCTCCTTTTACCTCTCTGTCTCCCTCTCTTACTAAAACAAAACAATACAAACAAAACCAAGTAATACATTACTAAATCTACCACAATGTAGAGCAATTTCAAAGACAGTGCTTGTTGAAAAAATTACTTGACAATTATCTGTAAATTATTTCCACTCATTTTTCCATCTTGTTGCTAGAAATCAAGGATCTATTCCCATACCTATAAGCTTAAAATTTTTCTGTATCAGTAAATGTTGTGGACAGATTGTGTTGAATTACAAAACCAAGTATTCAAAATCAAATTTTGTCAAATTTAAGAAATTTGTGCTAAATACAGGTATACGCTGAGGGCAATTTACATTTGCAAATATATTCTTAGTCATATAGAGATCATAAAATCTATATAATTTATCATTTAAATACACACACAGTTTAAATGACTTTCAAAAGGGGCACCTGTGTGGCTCAGTCAGTTAAGCGTCCAACTCTTGATTTAAACTCAAGTCTTGATCTCATGGTTCATGGGTTCAAGCCTCCCGTCAGGCTCTGTGCTGACAGCGCAGAACCTACTTGGCATTCTATCTCTCCCTCTTTCTGCCTCTCCCCCATTTGTTCTCTCACTCTCTCTAAAAATAAGTAAATAAACTTAAAAAAATGACTTTCAAAACAGGAAATAAATGACTTGGTTTTTGAAAGGAATAATTGCTAAATTAATGTAGTGACTTTATAAGAATTTTAGAAAAAACAGATATGTATAAAGAAATATTCTGGATTTTAGTTAAACTGTAATTTTAGAGGACAATGTCACAGATATAAAAAGTATTTATTTTACAAGCTTAATTAAAGTTCATGCATTCATGTTTTATCTCCCTCCTCTCTAGGTTGCCTTAAATAATCATTCAACCAGTGTGGAAAGGTCTAAGAATGCTGCAAGAAATATAAAACTATAATTACTATTGGAATTCGGGCATAAACATAACTATAGCATATCATTTATTTAGTAAAGTAAAATAATGAAAATTACAAATAATTAAAAACAACCTGACTAGCAAAAGAAGATTTACAAATTCAATTATCTTTATATAAAAGTAGGTTAATATCTAACATATAGGTTAACATTTTTTTTTAATTTTTTATTATTTTATTTATATTTGAGAGAGAGAGAGAGACAGAGTATGAGTGGGGGAGGAGCAGAGAGAGAGGGAGACAGAATCTAGAGCAGGCTCCAGGCTCTGAGCTGTCAGCACAGAGCCTGATGCGCGGCCCAAACTCACGAACCGTGAGATCATGACCTGAGCTGAAGTCGGACACTTAACCAACTGAGCCACCTAGGCACCCCTTATTTTCTGTTTTAAGTTTATTTATTTTTAGAGAGAGATCGAGCGGGGGAAAGGGCAGAGAGAGAGGAAGAGAGAGACAGAATCCCAAGTAGGCTCCACACCATCAGCATGGAGCCTGACTGGAGAGTCAGACTCACAAACCGTGACATCATAACCTGAGCTGAACACAAGAGTTGTGTGTGTGTCTCTCTCCTTCTCTCTCAAAAATAAATAAAATAAACATTAACAAAACGGACTGGGTTTGGTGAACAGGTATTACTATGTTGCTGCATACAATTTTGAAGGTGTATATGACACAGGGAAGGGAGCAGAACACAGGAGAAAAATCTGTGCGGGGCACCTGGGCGGCGCAGTCAGCGAAGCACCCAACTCTTACTCTCGGCACAGGTCATGACCTCACAGGTTGTGAATTCGAGCCCCACATCTGGCTCTGCGCTGATGGTGTGAAGCCTGTTCGGAATTCTGTCTCTCCTTCTTTCTGCCTCCCCCCAGCTTGTGCGCTCGCTTGCTAGCTCTCTCTCGCTCTCTCTCTCAAAATAAAAAAAATTAACAAAAAGTTTTTTTAAATCTCTGTATTTATCCCTCAAACACTCAAATGATTCCTTAGAGAAATAATGAATAAAATACTTTCATCAAGCTATACTATACTCTTCCAAAATAATTCTTAAAACTGAACAGTGAGATTTGTAAGACTTGGGTGGGTAAAACGACCTAAAGCAATCATTTTATCTGAATGACACAGTAGATTTTACCAGTCAGCCAAGATAAAATACCATATTTGAAAATCAAAATGTATGTCCACTTACAGGAACAGAAGAAAATAAAAACAGAGATTATTAAAAACTGTGTTGGATGGTGGGGTGATTGTTGTTAGTGTATTTTACTAAATTTGTCATTGATCCAGTTATTTAAAAAAAAAAACGCACAATATGAGATGACACTTCAAAATTAGGTAGTATTTTAAAAAGCATTAAAGTGCTAATTCTGAAATGATACTTCAAATAATATCTTTTCCCATTATAAGTGGCACACAAACAGTATTTTTAATCAAAAAATACAATTAGAAGCATTTTTACACATCAAGTGTTTTATCTCATACAGTTTTTAAAACCAAAATGTATGCATTCGTAAGATCTTTTTAAAATTAATTTTTTTTACTTAAGATCTTACTTTAGATTTATCATTCTATGTTTTTTTTTAATTTTTTAATGTTTATTTACTTTTGAGAGAGACAGAGAGAGGCAGAGTGCAAGCAGGGAGGGACAGACAGAGAATGAGAGAGACAGACAGACAGACAAACAGAACCCATAGCAGGCTCCAGGCTCTGAGCTGTCAGCACAAAGCCTGATGTGGGGCTTGAACTTGTGAACCACGGTGTAATGACCTGAAATGAAGCCGGATGCTTAACTGACTGAGCCACCCAGGTGTCTCTATCATTTCTATGTCCTAAATATTAACAAGTAAAAGAACACCCATTCAATCAAATAAATAATTTACATAATATTTTAAAAGCGCAACTGATTGGTATTTTTCTATGTTGTTTTATTTTGAAAAGATTTGGACACTCTCCCTTATACTGACAATAAGGGAATTCTGTCCTATTCTTCAGGTGGTGTCCTTTAGTCTAATATCCTCTAAATTTTTCCTTCTCTTATGATCAAGTACAAGCTTTTGTCTAAGATTTGTTCCCCTGTCTTTTGCCTTTGTTTCCTCCTTTCCCCTTTCTCAGCTGCTGCTAGATGTAAGTTCTTATCTTGCATCTACAGCTCTGGGAGTCAGTGTATTATTATGACTCCTCTAAGGAGCAGTAGACATCCAGGTTCAAATTCTAGATCTGCTGCTTGCCCAAAGGAGAAGAGGCAGATTTCTTGACTCTCTCAGTGTCAGAGTTATTTTGCAGACCAATATATGTATGATAAATAAAATTTTCTCTCCTAATTTCATTACAAATATGGTTGTATGACATCTAAAAATATGTTTGTTTTTATGGAAAATACTGTAGTAAGTGCTGTTTGGCTCTAGCATATAGCTTTTGAAAATTTTTCTTCCTGAGGTCACCAATTTCCTCTTAATTTTAAAATTATATCATTCGATAGCATGTGACTCATCCTTACTTAAAATTCTGTCTTCTCTTGACTTCTGTGATACCATCCTGTTTTAGTTTTTATTTTCAACTCTAACAGATTCTTGTCAGTCTTCTTGTCCTCTTATCCCAGGCTTCTATTCTTACTTTATGTCTCTAAGTCTCAGTGTTATTGCGGTTGTCTTTCTGAATGTGTGTTGTTTTTTTTTTTTTTTCAACTACAGAAGCCCCCTTCCATACAGTGATATATCTATCCCAGATTTCCTGCTTGACTTTCAACCGCATAAAAGTATCTACAGATCCTCTCTATTTGTAGGTACCCTCAGATACCTCATATTAAATATGTCAGAACTAAATTGTTTATATCCTCCTGAATCATCTCTCCTGGGTTTCCTATGTCTTAATGGTTCCACCAACCATACAGTGTGAGAATAATCCTAGACTCTTCCTTTTTACCTTCCCTCTGCATTAGTTAGGGTTCCCAAGTGAAACAAAACCAATAAGATATATAATAGAGAGATTTATTTTAAGGAATTGGCTTACATGACTGTGGAGTCTTGGCAAGTCCAAAATCTGCAGGGTAGGCTGGCAGACTGGAGATCCAGGGAAGAGTTGCAGTTCACGTCCAAGTTGGCTGGCAGAGTTCCCTCTTCTTCTGGGGAGATCAGTCTTTTTTCTATGAAGGCCAACTGAGTGAATGAGGCTCACCCACATTATGGAGAATAATCTGCTTCACTCAAAGTCTATTGATTTAAATTTAATCTTACCTAAACAATGCCTTCTCAGAAACATCTAGAATAATGCTTAACCAAATTTCTGAGTACTGTACCTAGCCAAGCTAACACATAAAATTACCTATCACACTCCTCATTAAAAATTGATTACCATTTCCTACCTATTCATATCTATCAATTTTGTCCACTGTCTTCATACCCCCCCCCCCCACTGCTTAAAGACCAGGCTATTATCCCCTGACTTCATTATTGCAATATTCTCTTAAGTATCTAACTTCAACATTTCCCTCCTGTATCATTCTCCACACTAAGTGGAATGACTATTTTGATTACGTTAATGTCATGTTTAAAACTTTTAAATAAAACTTTTAAATAAAACTCCCCTTTGCTTTCTGGAGAGTCCAACATCCCTGGCATGATATATAAGTTCCTCATGACCTGATTTGTAAATTGTTTTCATCCTTTCCTTTCACCATTCTTCCACATACCCCAAGCTCCAAATATATTAATTTATTTGTAGTTCATTGTACTGACTGATTTATGCATCCATACATTTGCAAATGCTATTCTATTTAGACTATGTCCCTAGTCTTTCTTTGATTCTTTCTTTTCTTTATTTATGATTCTTTCTTTTCTTTCTTGGCTTTATTTATGCCTTACGACTCAGCTCAGCCACCACCTTCTGCAAGAAGCCTTCTGTGGTGTCACAGGAATTAGGTAGCTGTCCATTGAATTACAGGAGCAGCTTATATTCTATTATTAGCTGAGTTAATACATGGAAAATGCTTAGAACAGACTCTGGAATACAGCAGGTACTTCTTGCTATTACCTGCTATTATTATTAATAATAGTATTTACAGCACTTACATCAAATTGTAATTACTGTGTGATTTGTCCATTGCTCTAAAATTTACCTTAAAGGTTGATATATTTTTCATACCCTTGTAAGTTCCCAGCTTCTAGCACAGGGCATGACACATAGTAGGTAATAAATATGTGTCACTGAATGAAAGAAGTCTTCATTACTTCAGTATTACAGACATGATGTTTCTAAAAAAAAAAAATTCCTCTGTACAAAAAAATTCAGATCCAATGCCAAATGCCAGATGTCTGAGACTTCAAAAAGAATAGGTGAATTTTTCAATGTAATTTTACTAAAAGCCTTCATAAAATTAAAACAGAATTCATCACATATTATGGACATTTTGACATTATCTTTTGCCAGTCATATATCTATAGAATATGTGAAGTATTACTAAGAATACTTGAGGAAATGGCTATGGAATAAAATGTCACTAAAATTATCCCAGTCTTTTTTCTCAACTTTCTAGGTAATTTGCAGATCACTTTATTCAAAACCTTACAATGCACATTGTTATTTTCTTTCCATATAATTGCACCGCATTTTAACTTTATAGAAATTTTCTTGTCTTTTATAATTTATCAATCTTTTCTTTTCCATTTCTGTCTCCTTAAAAAAAAGTCTTATAACGAGTTCAAGTCAACTTTGACCCATGTTAATGGCTTAAGAAGACAGTGAGTGATAGGTGGAATGTAGCTACCAACTTCTAGTTTTTTTATATTAAAATAAATGGGAATACCATTTAAATATGGAAGTACATTTATAATCTGATGATTATAAAATTCAACTTTCTTTACAAGTTATTTTAAAACAGGTTATTAAAAGTTACATAGAGGAAAAATGCATTTATGTCCTTTTTAAAATTCCCAATCTGGCTTATATATTTTGCTTGTCTATTTTCGTATTTTGAGAGCTCTTTATATGTTCTTAATATATGTTCTGATATGTTTTCATATATATGATTTGCAAATATTTTCTCAAATATTTTCTCTCAACAATTCACAGGTACTACTACTGCCACAAAGGAAAGGCATTTATTTTTAATAATGATGAAGGATCAATCCAACAGAAATATATAACTGTCTTAAACTTTTTGCAGTTAATGAATAGTCTGAAAATATATAAAGAAAGAACTGACCTTAGAACAAAGAAAAACAGACTAATCCAAAATCTTATTGAAAATTTTAAAATTTCAGTCTTTACAACTATTAAAACAAAAAGATACAGAATCAATAGAAATATATCAGAATAGAACAGAAGGAATAGCAAATGTGGGCTTATTTAAATCTACAAATCTGTTTCTAATAAAGAATGTACTTTAATTTCAAAGGCACATAGAATATATACAAAAATTTAATATATGCTGGATCATAAAACTAGTTTCAAGAAATATCAAAGTATTTAAATCATGCATACATACATACTTATTTAGAAACTAATGATCATGTTAGAAATCATTTTTTAAACAAAGCTTTAAAAAGTAACATGTGTTTAGATATCAAGGAACACAATTCCAAATAATACACAAAACTAACAAGAAACCACAGAGGTTACAAAATATTTTGAACTAGGAGAGTTAAGATGGTAGAGGAGTAGGGGGACTCTAGGCTTGCCTTATCCCTCAAACATAGCTAAACGTATATGAAATCATTCTGAACACTCAACAAAGTGATCTGAGGACTGAGAGAGAAAAACTGCACAACTAGAGGTATAAATAATGGCCACATCATGAAAGGTAGGAGCTGCAGAGAGTTGATCTAGGGGAGAAAAGAACTGTGGCTGAGATGGGGAGAGAACCCTGATCACAGAGATAGGAGTGAGAGAGAAACAGGGAGAGAGTAAAAGTGCAGGCAGGGTATTACACAGAAAAAAACTCTTCCCCAAAACCATTGACTGGGAAAAGGAGAAGGTCTGAGTACCACAAGTTATTATAAGAAGCAGAGCTCAAAGTCCGAAATTTTATAAATATGCACCATCAGCGGGGTCAGTGCCTAGAGGGCTTAGTGCATACTTCTGCTTGGAGTGCATTTGAGAGCAGTGGCATTGCTTCTACAGGGGCAAAAAGAACCAGGAGCACCAATCTACTGCCCTGTTCCCTAGCATAGAAACAAAGATACCATCTGAGGGCAGAAAACCTTGGTGTTGGCTTTGTGCTTCACTTTACCATAAACTCCAAACCATTCTGCAGTTGTGCGACTGCTTTTCTGGGGGGGGGGGGGCAAACTGGCATAAGGCAAAAGTGTGTTGAGACCCCCACCAGAGGATCAGCACAGGTCCACAGTGCATGGGTCCCTAAAATTTGGAATGTGGAGTTTTGAAACCCAGCCACCCACATGACATAAAACACAGGAGTACTATGCCATCTGGCAGGCAGACAGCTCAGATGCAGGCAGGGTGAAAGCAGGGTGAAGGCAGAAGTCAGGGACAAGAAGAGGTGATTGTTTGCTTTTCTCTGAGGGCTTCCTGAAGAGTGGCTGGTACAAATTCCCCTCTTTGAGAATGAGAGAGCCAGGCAACACCCATTATAACTGACTGACTTCAGTGAGCAAAACAGTGCCACCCAATGGAGGCTGGAGCCTGTTTACAACAAGTCTCATCCGCCTGCACCCTGCAGGTTCATCTCCAGAAAAGCAAGTCCACTCGGGAATCAGCAGTAGGTGCCACTACCAGAATACCAACATGTTTTATGCACCAAGTCTACTTATCATAGACTTCTGCAAAGGTTCAGCTCTAGGGGAAATAGGATCTAGCTTCCTTTTTTTTCTCCTTTGGACCTCTTCTTAATATAGTCATTACTCTCAGAAGCAGGAATACAACAGACTTTCTTAACAATCACGCACAAAAACACACACACAGAACAAAACAAAACAGTGGCACAGACAAAATGAAAAGGTGGAGGAATTCAGTCCAAAAGAAAGAACATTAAGAAGTCACAGCCAGGGATTTAATCAATACAGATATGATAAGATGTCTAAACCATAATTAAAAAAAATAATCATAAGGATAATAGCTGAGCTTCAGAAAAGCATAGAAGACACTAGAGAATGCCTTATTTCAGAGATAAGAAACTAAAAACTAATCAGGCTAAAATAAAAAAAGCTATAACTGAGATGCAGAATTAAATGGATGCAATGACAACAAGGATGGACAAAGCAAAGGAGAAAATAAGTGACATAGAAGATAAAATTATGGAAAATAATGAAGCTGAAAAAAAAAAGAGGGAAAGAAAGGTACTGGATCACAAATGTAGATTAAGGGGACTCAGTGACTCCTTAAAGCATAATAACATTCCTATTATATGAGTTCTAGAAGAAGAGAGTAAAGGAGAGGTTTATTTGAGCAAATCCTAGCTGAAAACTTCCCTAATCTACAGAAGGAAACAGACATTGGAATCCAAAAAGCACAGAGAACTCACATTAAATTTAACAAAAGCCAACTATCATCAAAAGTTATCATAGTCAAATTCACAAAATACACAGACAAGGAAAGAACCTGAAAACAGCAAGAGAAAAAAATCCTGAACCTACAAGGGAAGTCAAATCCGATTCATAGCAGACCTGTCCAGAGGCCAGAAGAGAGTGGCATGATGTACTCAATGTGCTGAATGGGAAAAATATGCAGCCAAGAAAGCTTTATGCAACAAGGCTGTCATTCAGAATAAAAGGAGAGATAAACAGACCCCCCCCCAAAAAAAAAAGAACTAAGAGAGTTCATGACCACTAAACCAGCCCTTCAGGAAATATTAAAGGGGACTCTGTATGGGGGGTCGGGGGGAGAGAGACCAAAAGTAACAAAGACTACAAAGGACTAGAGAACACCCCCAGAAACAGCAACTTTACAGGTAAGACAATAGCACTAAATTCCTATCTTTCAATACTCATTCTGAATGTAAATGGACTAAATGTTCAAATCAAAGACATAAGGTATCAGAATGGATTATAAAAACTGAAACCCAACAATATGCTGCCTAGAAGAGACTCATTTTAGACCTACAGATATCTGCAGATTGAAACTGAGGGGATGGAGAACCATCTATCATGCTAATGGATGTCAAGAGAAAGTCAGAGTAGCCATACTTATATCAGACAAAGGTTTTAAACCAAAAACTGTATAGCAAGAGAAGAAGAAGAGCATTATATCATAATTAAGGGGTCTATCCAACAAGAAGATCTGACAATTATAAATATTTATGCCTCCAACTTGAGAGAACCCAAAGATATAAATAAATTAATAACAAACATAAAGAAACTCATTGGAGATGCCTGGGTTGTTCAGTCAGTTAAGCCTCCAAATCTTGATTTCAGCTCAGGTAATGACCACATGGTTCATGAGACTGAGCCCTTTGTCGGATTCCTTGCTGACAGCAGAGACTACTTGGGATTCTCTCTCCCTCTTACTCTCTCTCTCTCATCCTCTCTCAAAATAAATAAAATAAACTTAAAAAAAATAAGCTTACTGTTAATAATACCATAATAGTAGGGGACTTTAACACCACACTTACAACAATGGACAGATTGTCTAAGCAGAAAAATCAACAAGGAAACAATGGCTTTGAATGACACACTGGACTAAATGGACTTAACAGATATATTCAGATCATTTCATCCTAAAGCAGTAAAATACACATTCTTTTCAAATGCACATGGAACATTCCCCAGAATAGATCACTTACTGGTCACAAACCAGCCCTCAACAAGTACAAAAGATAGTGGTCATCCCATGCATATTTTCAGTTCACAATACTATGAAACTTGAAGTCAACCAAAAAAAAACAAAAAAGGAAAGAACACAAACACATGGAGATTAAAGAACATCCTACCAAAGAATAAATGGATTAACAAGTAAATTAAAGAAGAAATTTAAAAATACATGAAAGCATATGAAAATGAAAACATGACAGTCCAAAACCTTTGGAATGCAGCAAAGGCTGTCTTAAGAGGGAAGTATATTGCAAACCAGGCTTAGCTCAAGAAGGAAGAAAAGTCTCAAATACACAACTCAATTTTCCACTTTAAGGAGCTGGAAAAGGAACAGCTGAAGAAATGGACAAATTCTTAGAACCATACAAACACCCAAAACTGAAAGAAGAAGAAATAGAAAATGTGAAAAGACCCATAACCAGCAAATAAATGGAATCAATAATAAAATATTTACCAAAAAACAAAAGTCCGGGGTCAGATGGCTCCCCATGGGAATTCTACCAAGTATTTAAAGAGTTAATACCTATTCTCAAACTGTTCCAAAAAATAGAAATAGAAGGAAAACTTCCAAACTCATTCCACAAAGCCAATAGTACCTTGATTCCAAAAACAAAGACTACACTAAAAAGAATTACAGGCCAATATCCTGGATGAAAAAATTCTGATGCAAAAATTCTCAACAAAATGCTAGCAAGTCGAATCCAACAGTACATTAAGAATTATTCACCATAATCAAGTGGGATTTATTCCTGGGCTGCACGACTGGTTCAATATTCACAAAACTATCAATGTGATATACCACTTTAATAAAAGACTGAGAAACTTAACAGGAACCCATGGGGGAGGGGAAGGAAAAAAAAAAAAAAAGAGGTTAGAGTGGGAGAGAGCCAAAGCATAAGAGACTGTTAAAAACTGAGAACAAACTAAGGGTTGATGGGGGGTGGGAGGGAGGGGAGGGTGGGTGATGGGTATTGAGGAGGGCACCTTTTGGGATGAGCACTGGGTGTTGTATGGAAACCAATTTGTCAATAAATTTCATATATATATATATATAAAAAAAGAAAGGACAAGAACCATATGATCTTCTCAATAGATGCAGAAAAACTCTTTGACAAAATACAGCATCCATTCCTGATAAAAACCCTCAACAAAGTAGGGATAGATGGAACATACCTCAATATCATAAAAGCCATATACCAAAGACCCACAGCTAATATCATTCTCAGTGGGGGAAAACTGAGAACTTTTCTTCCACAGTCAGGAACATGACAAGGATCTCCATTGTCACCGTTACTATTTAACATCGTACTGGAAGTCTTAGCTACAGTGATCAGAAAACAGAAAGAAATAAAAACCATCCAAATCATCAAGGAACAAGTCAACTTTGACTATTTGCAGATGACATGATACTCTATGTATAAAACCCAAAAGCATTCACCAAAAATTGCCAGAACTAATACATGAACTCAGCAAAGTCGCAGTATATAAATCAATGTACAGAAATCTGCTGCATTTCTATACAGCAAGAAAGAAGCAGCAGAAAAAGAAATCAAGGAATTCATCCCATTTACAATTGCACCAAAAAACTATAAGATACCTAGGAATAAGCCTAACCAAAGAGGTACAATGTCTGTTCTCTCAAAACTACAGAACACTGATGAAAGAAATTGAAGAGAACACACACACACACAAAAGGAGAAAAATTCCATGCTCATGCATGGAAGAACAAATATTGTTAAAATGTCTATACTACCCAAAGCAATCTACACATTTAATGCAATCCCTTTCAAAATGCCACCAGCAGTTGTCTCAGTGCTATAAGAAACAAGCCTAGAATCTGTATGGAACCAAAAAGACCCCAAATAGCCAAAGCAATCTTGGGGGAAATAAAGCAAAGCTAGAGGCATCACAATTCCAGATTTCCAGTTATATTACAAACCTCTAATCCTCAGAACAGTATAGTGCTGGCACAAAAACAGACACATAAATCCAAGTTACAGAATAGAAAACCCAGAAATGGGCCCACAATTATAAGGTCAACTAATCCTTGAAAAAGCAGGAGAAAGAATATCCAAGGGAAAAAAGACGGTCTTTTCAACAAATGGTATTGGGAGAACTGGACGGCAGCATGCAGAAGAATGAAAATGACCATTTTCTTCCATAATACACAAAATTAAATTCAAAATGGATAAAAGACCTAAATGAGAAGCAGGAAACAATTAAAATCATAGAGGAGAACACAGCCATAACAACTTCTTAGTAGATTAAAAACAAACTTTTGGGACTTCATCAAGATAAAAAGCTTCTGCACTGCAAAGGAAACAATCAACAAAACTAAAAGGCAACCTGTGAAATGGGAGAAAATATTTGCAAATGACATAGCTGATAAAGGTTTAGTATCCACAATCTATAAGAACTTACTAAACTCAATACCGAAAAAATAAATAGTATAGTTAAGAAATGGGCACAAGATATGACTAGACATTTTTCTAAGAAGACATCTCCAGATGGCTAACAGACACATGAAAGGATTCTCAACATCACTCATCATCGCGGAAATGCAGATAAAACTACAATACCACTTCACGATTGTCAGAATGGCTAAAATTAACAGCAGGAAACAACAGATGTTGGTGAAGATACAGAGAAAAGGGAACTCTCTTACATTTGTGGTAGGAATACAAATTGATGCAGCCTCTCTGGAAAACAGTATGGAGGTTCCTCAAAAACTTAAAAATAGAACTACCCTAAGATCCAGTGATTGCAGTACTAGGTATTTACCCAAAGGATACAAAAATATATTTGAAGGGGTACATACATCCCAATGTTTATAGCATCATTTTCAACAACAGCCAAACTATGGAGAGAGACCAAATGTCCATTGACTGATGAATGGATAAAGAAGAGGTGGCATATTTTATGCTGGGGTGCCTGGGTGACTCAGTAGGTTAGGCGTCCAACTCTTGATTTTGGCTCAGGTCATAATCTCATAGTTCGTGAGATCAAGCCCAGTGTTGGGCTCTGTGCTGACAGTGCAGAGCCTGCTTGGGATTCTCTCTCTCACCCTCTCTCTCTCTACCTCTCTAACTCTCTGCCAACTCTCTCTCTGAGACCACTCATGCTCTCTCTATCTCTTAAAATAATAAACTGAAAAAAAAAGAAAAGGTGGTCTATATAAACAATGAAGTATTACTCAGCAATTAAAAAGAATGAAATCTTGCCATTTGCAACAATGTGGATGGAGCTAGAGTGTATTATGCTGAGAAAAATAAGTTAGAGAAAGACAAATACCATATGATTTCACTCATATGTGGAATTTAGGAAACAAAACAGATGAATATATGGGAAGGAAAAGAAGAGAGAGAGAAAGGGAAATAAAAATTAAGAGACCCTCTTTTTAAAAAAATTTTTTTAACGTTTATTTATTTTTGAGACAGAGAGAGAGAGAGCACAAATGGGAGAGGGTCAGAGAGAGGGAGACACAGAATCTGAAACAGGCTCCAGGCTCTGAGCTGTCAGCACAGAGCCCAACGTGGGACTCGAATTCACGGACCGTGAGATCATGACCTGAGCTGAAGTTGGACGCTTAACCGACTGAGCCACCCAGGTGCCCCAAGAGACTCTTAGTGATAGAGAATAAACTGAGGGTTGACCCAGAGGGAGGTGGGTAGGGATGGGCTAAATGGGCCATCGGTATTAAGGAGTGCACTTGTTATGATGAGTACTGGATGTTATATGTAAGTGATAAATCACTAAATTCTATGCCTGAAACCAATATTACACTATATGTTAACCAACTAGAATATAATAAAAATTTGGAAAAACAAAATAACAACAAAAAAACAAAAGTATGTGTGGAAGCATAAAAATATATTTTAAACTGAATTAATAATATTGCATATCAAACTTTGGTATGAACTATAGATAAGCTTAGAGAAATATTTGTAACCTTAAATGAATATGTTATCGAAAATAATCTATCACAATATCTATTTCAAGAAGTTAGCAAACAAGAGCAAATTAGGCCCACAGAATGTACAAGAAAAGAAATAGCAAAAGTAAGATCATAGGTTAATGACAAAGGAAATATGTCAACATGAGAATAAAACTTAAATAGCAAAACTTTGTTTATTTGGCAAGATTAATAACACCCAGAAATATTGATCAAGGGCAAAAAAGAGAGAAATCACAATCAATATCAAGAATGAAACATTACAACACCCAGTGCTCATCCCAAAAGATGCCCTCTTCAATACCCATCACCTCCCCTCCCCTCCCTTCCACCCCCCATCAACCCTCAGTTCTCAGTTTTTAAGAGTCTCTTATGCTTTGGCTCTCTCCCACTCTAACCTCTTTTTTTTTTTTTTCCTTCCCCTCCCCCATGGGTTTCTGTTAAGCTTCTCAGGATCCACATAAGAGTGAAAACATATGGTATCTGTCTTTCTCTGTATGGCTTATTTCACTTAGCATCACACTCTCCATTAAACATAGAAACATTAAGAAGATACAAATAAGGCATTATGACCAATCATATGCCAATAAATTTGAAAACTTACCACAAATGACTGAAAAATAATTAATGTGAATAGTAATATAGATATTAATAAACTGAATTCATAAAGAAAAGCCAACTTACAAAGAAAACCTTAGGACCAGATTGCTTCACTGGTAGTTTTCAAATATGTAGAACGAAACATGCCTATTGAAACAAACTCTGCCAAAGAATAGAAAAGTAAGAAATACCTTCAAAGCCATTCTATGAGAGCAGCATGACTCTGAAACCAAACCTGGAAAAAATTAGAGAGAAAATTACAGGTCAATTTCTTTTGTGAAAATAATCCCAAAATATTAAACATAATAATAGAAAAAAAGCTAGTAAAAATTTAAAAGTTAATACATCTGGACAATGCTTTATTTCAAGAGTGCGAGATTAGTTTTATACTAAAAAATAAATAAATGAGCTAAAGAATAAATGAGAAAATTTATAAAATCATCTTCATTGCACAAAATTTGTTATAATTCTTCACCTGATCAAGATAAAAACAGCAAACTGAAAATGTGAGAATTCCTTAATCTAGAAAATATTTGTAGCACATACACACACAGGTGAAATATGCATACTCAGAATATATATACACTCCTAAAAATTATAGGGAATGTAATAACAGAATATGGACAAAAAAGTTCTTGAATAGACACATAAAGAGTGTGTCCTACTGTCCAATAAACATGAAAAGGGCTCAACCTCATTAGCCACCAGAGAATGCAAATTAAAGTCACATTAAGACTGCCATATATAGGGGCACCTGGGTGGCTCAGTCGGTTGAGCATCCGACTTTGGCTCAGGTCATGATCTCATGGTTCATGAGTTCGAGCCCCGCGTCGGGCTCTGTGCTGATAGCTCAGAGCCTGGAGCCTGCTTTGGATTCTGTGTCTCCCTCTCTCTCTGCTCCTCCCCTGCTCACACGCTGTCTCTCTCTCAAAACTAATAAAGATTTTAAAAAAAATTTTTAAAAAGACGGCCATATATACCTACCAAAAGACCTAAAATTAAAACACAGTGAAAGTGCAATACTGGTGAGGATGTGAAAAAGTAAAACTGTCATACATTGTTTGTGGGAAAACAAATTATTTGCTAAAGTATCTGCTACACTTAAATACATACACACACATAATACATATATTCCTATAACCAACTAATTCTATTCCAAGTTATATACACAAAAAAGTGCATACACGTGTGCACCAAAATATGCATATAAAATGTAAAAAAATAATGCAAATAATCTAAACAGTTTACTCATCATTACCCATCAATTTAATAGGTAATTAATTGTGTAACTTTCACATTATGGAGGCATTACAAAGCTAAACAAACAAAGAGATAAATCTCACAAAGACAATGTTGAGTGAAGTAAGCCAAACAAAAAAGAAATGAAAGAAAGCCTCCATAAACTTAAAATTACTGAATTCATACAAACTATGTTCTCTAACCAAAATGGAATAAAATTAGAAATCAGTAACAGAATGAAGTTTGGAAATTTCACAAATTTGTGGAAATTAAGGAATATACTCATAAATAATCATTTAAAAATTATTATTCTTTGTCAAAAGTATTCCAAGAAAAATTGCACAATACTTTGAGAAAAATGGAAATAAAAACGCAATATAAATACATTTATTCAGTGCAGTAAAAATAGTATTCATAAGGATACTGTGAATATTTACATTAAAAATATTTATACCTGTAAATATTTATATTAAAAAAGATGAAAGATCTCAAATCAATAACCTAAAATTTCACCTTACAAAACTAGAAAACAAAAGGTCAAAGTAAACTCAGAGCAAGCATAAAAAAGGAGATAATGAGGGTTTGAGAAAAAATTGAAATAGAGAATAACTAAATAATTGAAAAATAATAGCAAAAACAAAGGATGAGTCTTTGAAAAGATCAAGAAAATTAATAAAACGTTAGTTAGGCTGACCAAGAAAAAAAGATATGATTCAAATTATTAAAATCAGTTGTAAAATAGGAGGCACCACTACTTCTTTAATGAAATAAAAATAGTTATAAGGAGGGGCACCTGAGTGGTTCAGTTGGTTAAGGGCCCATCTTTGGCCCAGGTCATGATCTCACGGTTCATGAGTTTGAGTCCAAGTCGGGCTCTGTGCTGACAGCTCAGAGCCTGGAGTCTACTTTAGATTCTGTGTCTCCCCCTCTCTCTCTCTGTTCCTTCCCTACTCATGCTCTGTCTCTCTCTCAGAAATAAATACACATTAAAAATTTTTTAAATAGTTATAAGGGAATATTAACAACTTTTTGTGAAAATTAGACTATCTGAATGAAATTGGCAAATTTCTAGAAAGACACCAACAACCAAAGTGACTATTAAAAACATAAGAAATGTCTATGGTCTTACACAAACAAAAGACATTGAGTTGCTACTTAAAAAAACAAACAAACAAAAATCAACTTACCACAATGAAAAGTCCAGTCCCAAGCTTTATAAATGAATTTTACCAAATACTTTAAGAGGAATTAATTCCAATCCTTCACAGAATCTTCCAAAAATAGAATAGGGAAGAACATGGACATTAATACTAGCCTGATACTGAAACCAGAATATACATCATAAGAAAGAATAATTATAGACCAACATCCATTATGAATGTGTATGTAGAAATCCCCAACAAAACACTAGCACACAGAATCCAGCTTATATACAAAGGATTATATACACTATGACCAAGTGGAATTTATCCAAAATTACAAGTTTGTTTTAATGCCTAATATCAATCACTATCATACACCTCATTAGTAGGATAAAGGGCAAAACCACAGCA
This sequence comes from Lynx canadensis, assembly GCF_007474595.2. Lineage (NCBI taxonomy): Eukaryota > Metazoa > Chordata > Mammalia > Carnivora > Felidae > Lynx > Lynx canadensis. The sequence continues at coordinate 154,501,246 of NC_044303.2, read as the reverse complement.
TAATACAAATAAGAGGAAGGAGAGATATGTGATGCAATCCAATGTGCTGTAATAATAAAAAGGATTCAACAAACTAGAAGTACAAGAGAATGTCCTCAACCTAACAATGAGTATCCATGAGAAACCCACAGCTTACACCATACTTATGAAAGAATGAATAACTCCCTCTTAACGTCAGGAACAAAGCAAAGCTGCCATCTCTTACTATTTCTATTTAATTCTGTACTAAAGGTTCTCTTACTAGGATAATTAGACAAGAAAAGCAAATTCACCCAGTTGGAAAGAAAGAAGAAGTAAAACCATCTGTATTCTTGCATGACAAAATCTTGTTTCTAGAAAATCCTGATGAATTCACACAATATGCTATTAGAAGTAATGAATGAGTTCAACAAAGTTGCAGGATGCAAAATCAACACACAAACACCAATTGTATTTACATACATTAACAATGAACAATTGAAAAATAAAATTAAGAGAATAATTATGGGCGCCTGGGTGGCACAGTCAGTTAAGCGTGACACTCTTGATTTTAGCTAAGCTCATGAACTCGCAGTCATGGGATCAAGCCCTGCATCAGGCTTCATGCTGAATGTGGAGCCTGGTTGGGATTCTTTCTATATATCCTCTCCTCCTCTCCCTCATTCACGCTCTCTCTCAAAAATAAATAAACATTTTTAAAAAATACTTATAAAAATAATAGCAAGTTACAATGGAATGAAAAAATAATAAAATACATAATGGCAAACATAATAAAAGTTGTGTACTTTCTACTGAAAATTACAAAATATTGAAAACATTTAAAGGAGACAAGTAAATGGAAAGGCATCACATATTCACAGAATGACAGATTTAAATTGTTAAGATGGTGATACTTCTTAAATTGATCGACAGATTCAAAGCAATTCTTATCAAAACCTCAGATGCTATTTTTGCCTAAGTGATGAACTCACCCTAAAGTTCATATGGAAATTCAAGGGATACAGAATAGCCAAAATAATCGTGAAAAAGAGAAACAGTTTAAGGACCCAAGAATTATGATTTCAAAAGCTAGTACAATGTTAAGATATTCAAGACAGTATGGTATTGGCTTAAGGATAAACATATATATCAATGGAATACAACTGAGAGTCCAGAAATAAAACCTTAGGTTTATGGCCAATTAATTTTCAACAATGGTGCCAAGTCAATTAAACGGGGGAAAGAATAGTGTTTTAATAAAAACTGCAAAGACAAATGATACTATATGCAAAAATAAAGTCCGATTCCTACTTCACACCACACACCAAAATTAATCCAATGGTTTATAGACCTAAATACAGGGACAAGGCAAAATTATTAAATTCCTAGAAGGAAGTAGAAGAGTAAATATTTGTGATCTTGGGTTTGCAGTGATTTCTTAGATAGGACAACACACACACACGCAGAAATATTAGATAAATTGTACTTCATTAAAATTTAAAAATCTTGTGCTTCAGAAAATACATTTAAAAAGTGAAAAGACAACCCAGAGATTAGGAAGAACATTTGCAAATTATACATCTGATAAAGGACTTGCATCAAGAATATATAAAAAATCTTTCCACTCATCAATAAAAAGATAGATAATCAATTTAAAAGCAAGAAAAGATTTCAAAAGATAGTTATCTAATGAAGATAAATGTATGGTCAATCAGTACACAAAAAGATGCTTAACAGCATTAGTAATTAGTAATTAGTAATTTTCATTAGTAAATGTAAAGCAAAACCCCAATGAAATACCACTTCAGACCTATTAAAATAGTTAAAATAAAAAAGACAAATAATAATAAATGTTAGAGAAGAAGTAAAGAAACTGGAACTCTCATGAATTGTTCATGGGATTGTAAAATGGTGCATTCACTTTGGAAAACAGTTTGGTAATTTCTCAAAATATTAAACTTAGAGTTCCCATATGATGCAACAATTCCACTCCTAGATATATACCCAAGAGAATTAAATATATACATACACACACACACACACACACACAAAATATACACAAGTGTTAGAAGCAATAGTCATAATAGCTACAAAGTGGAAACTAATTAAATGTCCATCAACTGATAAAGGGATGGCCTAATGTGGTATATCTGTATGATGGAATCTTGTTCGGAGTTAAAGAATGAGCATTGATACATACAACAACATGGATAAACTTCGCAAACATTTTGCTATGTTAAAAAATTCACACAGGACGATATAATGTATGATTCCATTTATATAAAATGTCTAGAATATGTTTATTCATAAACACAGAAACAGATTAATGGTTGCCAGGGACTGAGATGGAAAGGGCATAGGAAATGATATGGGTTAATGGATATGGGTTTTGGGGGTGATAAAAATGTTCTACAATGAGATAATGCTGAAAGTTGAACAACTATGTAACTGTAACAAAAACCATTAAGTTTTCATTTTATAAGGGTGTATTTTATAATATTTAACTTACAGCTCAATACAGCTGTTGTAAAAAGAGAATAAAAACAATTCATTTTATATAAGGATCAATAATTTTAAAAATTAACCTATTACTATAGAAGGTAGAATGCTGGTTATCTCTTGGAGATAGGGTAAAACAATGAGCCAGGTTCTTATGTGCTGGTCTTATATCCCATATCACAAAATATGTTGTGCTTACATAGATATATGTTAAATTTGGAAAAAAGTCACGAAGCTGTTCATTTAG